>NW_007726659.1:136604-291807 GCF_000696425.1 Galeopterus variegatus
CCCCCCCCCCCCCCCCCCGAAGGGTCAATCCAGAACTCCTGATCTTGGACAATTCAATGTTATCAACCTTTCTAAATGGAGACAGACCAACACAGTGAGGTATCCCAGGGACGTGAAAGTCTGAGTACAAGGTCACTGGATGATACAGGGTATACAGTGAGTTCATCTTAACATTCACACTTGGTTTCCATACAATGGAGTCAATTAAAATATCCTATAAAATAATTCAGATGGCAACCTTTAGCCATCTGTTGATTGCAAACCTTTTGGAAATTTAAAATTTAAAAAAATTCCTAGTCCACTGAGTGGACTTGGAAATAGTTTCATCCATTTGCTTCTCATAAGACTTTCCTAAGTGTCTACAAATTAGTGTCATAAAAATGAATCAAAAAGATGAAACATTTGGCTTAAAATAAATACTAAAAATGCAACAAATCAAGCAAATTATGCAAACCAAAGGAATGTAAACACAAAAATAAAACCACAGTCTTTAAAGGTCTTCGGATCTGAATGGACAAAATATTCAGAGAAAGGTATTTAATTGGTTTAAAAGGTAGCAGAGAGCAGATGTTGGCAAAGTTGTTTTAATTTGATATAGCTTTAACATTGATTTCTTTCCCCCCCGAAAGAAAATAAAACATGTTTCTAAGGGGGCTGAACTGAGATGACCATGAAATCTGCATATCAGAGAAGACAGTTTTTCTTCCCCATCTCCAAGGGTGGCACCCACCCTGTGTAGAAGGCAAGCAGACAGGCCATGTGGGTGCTGATGGACACCATGGGATGCTTTCGCCTGCCATATTGAGGCCTCGCACAGGCTCTTTGGGAGTCCTGACTGCACTGCAGTCTGTCCTTCTACTTTGCAGAGCCCCCACTGGTGTTTTGCTTTGCTTGCTTGCTTAAGATACAAGAGGATACCTCAAAAAGTTCATGGAAAGATTCCCACTATCTTTTAATTCTATTTTTTCACAAACTTTTTGAAGTATGCTTGTATTGATTTGAATTGCTCAAAGTTTCATAAACATTTATTTTTCCTTTACAAACTGTGTAACTCCATCAAGGATCTTTATGGAAGGTATTGAAGGCAGCCAAACTTAAAGAGTACTTCACATACTGACACACAGAATCTATTTTAAATTACAGAGGTCTGTGGTGTTTCCTAGTTTCCTGTGTTTGAAAAAGGGCTATTTTAAGGGCAACAGATTAGACTAGTGACAAATCACTCAAAGCCTTATCAGGACCCTGTAATATTCTCTGTATCCCTAAGAATGTTGTATCAATATATTCTGCTATTGAATGAATGCCAAATATGACCGAAATGCCAGACCTTTTCAATGGTGACATCTTTACCACTACAAAGTGGCCGGATCAATTAGGCTATTTTCAGAGACTGCTCCATATCGGCACCTTGACTTTGTTAAGAGGTGGCACAATCAGTGATACTCTGCAATAAGGGTACTTTACGTGCTAGTCTATTTCAAAAAGGGAGTCACACAAATAAGCGGGCAGAAAACCACGGCTTTTTCCAGTGCCTTGATTAATTTCCAAATTATCACTACAGAAATCTAGAAAAAAAAAAAAGGTAAAATAAAAAATGGTTTTTGAAGACAATATATAGGGAGGGTCAGAAAGATTTTTAAAAAATATATTACCCAAAACACAAATTATATTATTTCTGGGGTTTTCCATAAGCCACAGAAATGGAACAGTCCTTATCCTGTTATTACAGGGACTTGATTAGCAGAATCATGTGGCACAACAGGAAGGCAATGGCCTGGAGTAATCAGAGATTGAAATATAAAAAGGCTAAAATGTTTGTTTTATATCTATTCCTAGAATAGAGAATTATATGGTCAGTTGCCCCTCCCCACAAGGGTCACAGCGCAAAATACTTATTGAGCAGGCAGGCAATCCAACAGGTAACAGAGGAAACCATCGGCCACCAGTTCCCTAGAAGGAAATTTCTCAGGGGTGGAGCTCCTGTGGCATGCATCACTCATATAGTCTGTGCAAAAAAATAAAGTATGATTCTTAAAAAGTGACTTCCCTTAGAAAAGTGGGATTTATGTTGACTACATGTGGGTCTGCCAATAGTTCCCATCAGGAGTACAAAACATCCTCCTGAAAGTTGGTGTAATAATAGTAACAATAATAATACAAACAATCATAACAATAATACTTGCTTTTGATTCAAAAATGTTCACAGTAATCGATGCGGGGGGCTTGTGATCAGGATACAGACTAGCTAGGCATCTATCTCTCCAGGTCAGGTGGATTGGAGCCTGTGTCTCCAGTGATGTTTAGCTTGTTCTTTTACAGGCTTTTGAAGGATTTGCTACCTGGCAGGCCATCTGTGCAAACTGCACCTTGTAAATACCTTTCTCTATGTACAATACAGAGATGATGGGTGAACACACGGCCACCGAGTTGTCCTCAGTGGGCAGGATAGGCCTCACCCTAGGCCACACGAACGTGGGGCTCCTCTTCGGTTTCCTGGCCCAGGCTGGTGTAGGTGACTGAAGGCTCCGCCTGAGCTGCGTTTGGTAAGTCCACCACAGGTCCTGAAGGATTGCGAAACTGCTTGTACACTCGGGGGTCCTGGGCTATGTACGTGGAGGTGGAGGAGTACAGCACCAGCCCAATGAGGATGGTGAAGAACGACAGGAGATAAAGTCCGGAAAACTAGAAAACACAAGGGCAAAGTCACTCAGCAGCTGGAGCAGAAGCACTGACACGTGGATGAGGCTCAGAGAGAAGGGAGCGGGGCTGCTTCCTCTCGGAACAAGCAGCTTGATGAGTGGGCCAGTACTCTGGATGGAAAGTGAATTTTCTCTTCCTAAACTGGCTCAGTCTTATTGGTTCCCCTTATCTTTTTTCTAGACCTGTGGCTAACACAGAAGAACACTTAGCTAATTGTCTCCAAAGTGCCAACCAGAGTACCCGGTATGGTGGGACAGCTAGTAAAGCACAAATTAAAATACATCAGCTTAAAAGCAAAAAAATTCCATTATCACTCAAAGAGTTGGTTGGTTGTGGCTTCATTAAACCCAGAAGAAATATAGATATCCTATTTAAGGCTGCAATGAAGCCATAAACAAGGCATCACTCACTGACAGCTGCATCAGGCACTCTCATTTTACCTTGATCCAATTCAGACACTATTTATCTTCCTAGGAGGAATTGTTATTGACTTCCCTAACTATCTTTGCAAGACTCGATTATCTGTGGACAAAAAGAAACAGTGTGACATTCCATTCCTGCCCTGTTAATCTAAAAACAAAACAAAACAGGGCTGCATATATAGCATTCTGCTTCCTTAACAATTTTTAAAGTTTTTTTGGGGGGAGGGGGAGAAAATATTGGTTTATACAAGTCCCCAAAATTTACATATGTTTTTGAAAAATTATAACTTCTGGACCTCTTGAGTGGTTACACTGGAAGTATTTACTTGAGTAGTTACTGGGGGAGGGTAAGGTAACAATATGAGTGTTGTCATTTCTTTTTTTTATTCATTTATTCATTCATTCATTCATTCACTCCTTCATTCAATGGGTAGTTTCTTATATGCCTTCTCTATAGCAAACATTGTAGGGAAAGAGAAATGGAAAATATGGTTGGTCCCTACTATCATGGACTTAATAGTCTCACTGGAGAAACAGAGGTACAGACAGACAAAAGCAAAAACAAAAAACAGTACAGTGCACTTATGGCATGCCAAATCTCATATCAGTCAATAACTACTATCTCAGTCTTGACCACATCCTGCAGCCACAGGGAAAAAGGGATCAATTTTATTTTCCTTACTTGGTATGCTCATACCCTGAAAGAACTAAAAACTGGTAAAAAGACAAAAATTAATTGAAAGCTGGAAGAAAGGAAACAGGAAAATGACCCAGAGATTCTATGAAGTACGTTACAAGGCTATAACAAAATGCTAAAAGATGGCTATAACTGGTAGTTCGATAAGGAAAGGCAGTCTTGAAAATGGCACATAGAAAAGTGGCTAAAAGTCCCTGATACAGTGTTTTCTTTTTTTAGTTTTTGCAGCAGCAAGGTAGCCAAGACTAAAGTTGATTTTCTGATTTTCTCTCTAGAGCACACCTCGCCCTGTCCCTCAGTTCCTTTCTCTCTCTCTCTCTTTTTTTACCTTTTTTTTTTTTTTTTGTCTTTTTTTTTTTGTCTTTTTGTCTTTTTTCCGTGTCCGGCAACGGATCGCAATCCTCAGTGTTGCCCCCGTACCGGACCGGGGACCGGCGACGGGATCGCAAGCCTCGGCGTTGCTCCCGCGCCTCGCTCAGCCAGTGAGCGGGAACCGGTCTGTACGTGGGATCCGAACCCTCGGATGGGAGCGCTGCCGCGCTTCCCAAGCAGCGCACTATCCAGTGCGCCACCGGGCCGGCCCCCTTTTTTTACCTTTTGATAACACTTCCTCAGATGGATTCACATTCTAGACTTAACTTGTAACAGCTTCCCTTAATTAAGTTGAAGTAATTAATTCCATTTTCCCCAATGGAAATAAACGTGCCTTATTCCTTAATTCATGACTGTGTAAAATAAAATAGTAGGAGAAGAAGACGACTCACTCAGTACTACTGTATATGATCTCAGAAAACCTACTTACTCTCAAACTTGCTTCCTGAAATTCTACATGCAAAAGCTTTATCCCTTATCTGAAACTCTGGTGAATGAAATGAGTTTGTTCCTGACGTTGCCATCATTTCAAATATTTTGCCCATGGCTTTCACTTTTAAAACTCCACTCATGCATCTCAGTTTCAAGTGAAGAGCCCAGCACAGTGGGTCGGAGGTGTGGGCCTGCCCCTGATACAGCAGATAGAGGTGAAGAGATTAAAAATGGGGGCTTTGCAGTTATCACTGCATTCTAACCACCATCTGGGTTCAGATCCTAGCTCCACTACTTTCTAGCTGTAATTCTAAACAGATCCAAGCTTCCTCATCAGTAAAGTGCATCTACTGGATAGGGTGGTGGTTATAAGGACTAAATTAGATAAAGCATATCAAGCAATTATCATAGTGCCTATCTTGCTACAAGCATTCAATTCATAGTAGCTTCATTGTTGTTGTTACTGTTACTATTTTTGTTATAATTATAGCACTTATAATGGTAATACTCTACTATATCTTATATTATAATATTCTGAATTAACCATTGATTAAATTGTCTTTTTCCAATAAGTCCTTGACTATGGGGTTGTATCTTTTTTGACTACTGTCAAGCACAGAACCTGGCACCTATTAAGTATTATTTGCTATGTGGTTTTATTTTGAATATATACACAAATTTAATTATGGGGAAGTTTCAGACTAAAGAAAAATCATAATAAAAGAAGGAGTCTCTACCAGTGGTATATTTTAATTTTTTTAAAGTAGATAATACAATGTCATTTCTTGTACATAAAATGCTAAACAAAAACCCATTGAAAAGAAAGTCATAGTATTGATCTGTAATTATTGACTCTGAAAGTCATCTTCAAATTTGGGGATAGTCAGAGGAGAGTGATAGGATGATACTTTGGGAAGGACAATGAAGAAGGCAAGAGTGTGGGTAGAAAACTGAGGACTGCCCACCAGTGGATTGGAGCAGGAGGTTTCATCAGCCTGGCATGGACAGGACTTGGCAATTGTAATAATGTAGGGGTAGGGACAAGAAAGAATCTGATACAGATTGTCTGAGTAAAAGGATTCAAATTCCTTTCAATTTCTGACTTTAGATTCCATATTCTTGTAATATTAAATTTTGTCAAGCTAATGCTTTTGCCATTTTTAAGAAATAATACCTTAATGTACTGCTGAAAAGGATCATCCCTTTTTTGGACATGAAACCATCAGGTTGAATGATAAATCCACTCCAAAGTGTTTTCTTGGGACATAGCTTTAGAATGATAATACATAGCTTATTTTCAATGCATTTCTACTTAATTCATATACAGTTCACTCTAAAATTGTTCTAAAGACAGACAGCATGGAATTTTATATGACAGAGATATCTTGGAACTCACCCAAGAGGTTTTATTAATAGTAGAGAAAGTTTTCATTTAATACATGAGCCCCAAAAGGGAGCCGTCAGGCAAGCATTATGATATATGATCAATCAGGATAAATACCGAATGTTATAAATAATGACAGAAATTTTTCATTTTTTTCTTCTTTCTAGTTTAATTAAAAAAAAAAAAAAGAAAATTTAATCAGGGGTACTTAACAGAATAATCCAGGTCCTGGATGCTGCACTTATCTCATAGGACACTCCTTGCAGAAACCAATCAGTCAAACAGAACATGTGTACCGTCTAGGCTGCTTACTTCATTAACTGCAAAGAAATGCTTATTTCTAGTTCCCTAAGTGAAGAGAACAGGAATTTCTCTGGAACACTAGATGAGGACTGAAAGTCGTCTCTGAGTTTCAGATAAGAGGAGTTTCAGGCACTGAAGAACAGGGGCACCGTCTGGCATGTCCTTTGTGTTGTCCCCTTAACCAGTTGCAGCCCATTGGAATATACTGTACGTTCTGTGATGCAGACATACTTTCCCTGCATTTTATGTATTTGTAGCTTTGAGAAGCTGAGAAAGGATGCACTCGGTATTAGCACTACCATACTATAGACACTGTTTACTTCGCTGCTATCATTTTCTGTCTTGATGGGTCTCTTTGCAAACAAGGGTCAGAAAGCACTCACTGTACATAATGAGAATCCTGTGTGTTGCTTAAAATAATCTGACTGAGACATAAGCCATTGTACAGAATGGGGTGGCTTGTAAGACTAACAATAAGCCTGCACAAAGCTCTTTAACTTCCAACTAGGTGCTAAACCCTAGCTCCCTAGAGAGTTGGCATGTCAGTATGATTCCTATTTATTTGATGTGGCACTCAGCACATCAGTTAAGGAGAAACCAAATTTTATTTTTGGCATTAAACATCTAAGTTGAATTTTAATAAGCAAATCACTTCTATGACTTTAACCTATACAAGTAGAAAACCACATTATTTTAAAGTTATTTCAAAGTACCTTTATAAATATACCAACTTGAATACGTGAGGAAGAGGACAATTTTTCAATGGCAGCTTTCTCTTTCTAGCTTGACTAAAAATATGGTAGAGATTAGCAGAGGAAAACGGGCAATTCTCAGAGAGACATAAGGTGGACCATGAAGAAACCCCGGGTTTGAGCTCTACTTTTACTGAATGTATAAACCAACTATTTCTGTATGGTGGGCCTGGTTTTTCCTACTTTCTTGGCCTAAAAGAGTCCCTTTATAGTATATGCCTCTGTGTAATACAGCTTTTGTAAAGCTCCTGATGTTGAGCCTTGGTTATTTTTGCTAAATAACTCTGCTTGTGCTTATTAATGATGAGAACTAATTATTGATTCAATAGATAATAAAAACTTACAAGATTCTTTTAGCTCTTAAAGTGAGATATACGACAGTTTCTATACCACCCCCCCCCCCAAAAAAAAAAAAAAATTCAATGGAAAAAGAATCTTTTAGCTCTTAAAGTGAGATATACGACAGTTTCTATACCACCCCCCCCCCCAAAAAAAAAAAAAAGATTCAATGGAAAAAGAAACTCTGTTACTTAGGAGAGGAAGAAGAAGGACTGAAAAAGAGCCACTGGTAAGGTTTCCTAGGAAAGGGAGGTACAGGTGAATGAGACTTGGATAAAGCCTGCAGTTATCAGAGAAAAAAGGAAAGATCTAGATATAACTTGGAGAGCCAAGGAAGCTCAGAGAAAATACAGGTGGAAGGAGGCAGATAATCAAGTCAGATTAGAAAGAAAAAAAGATACAGGTAAAGAAAATTTCTCAATAGCTAGGAGGAAAGGGTACTGCAGAACCAGATAACCAAAAAATGATGATTCTTGTCTAAATTAAGCCAGTATGTGTTCTGTCTATCTTCTGTCTCTCTCTTCTTGTACACACACACACACACACACACACACACACACACACACACACACACACACACACACATCCCTGTGGGCCTCTACTGCTGACCTGATATGATCCGCCTTGTGTGCCTGCATTCTTACAACGAATGCTTGTTTTTCTTGAGAGAAGGTGAGTAGCCTGAGAGAACACTACCCTTGATGTCTTCTCATGTGCCACAGATGAGTGAAGGGCAACGCTTTCAAGCCCTCAGATGTTTCCAGGGCTATCTGTGATGACTGGAGGAAGGAAATACCAAATAGCTCACAGCATAGCTCTAGGACGACATTGTTCAACTTCAAAAGACATGCTGCCTTTCCGGCCTCTGTTGGATCTGAGCCTGCTGTTGAAAGAGGCATACTGTTTGGAAACATGATAATGGTTAAGAGTTGAAACTGGTTCCTGAACTGCAGAATGAGGTGGCACAGAAATAAATTCAAGGATATTTCTAACTGTAATTAGACATGGCTTTTGATGTGGAGGTATTTCACATCTATGAAGGATAAGTGGCCATGATAATGATGTCCCTTCTAGTTGTTATTTAGTTTATTCTTTTAAAAAGATACAAATGTAATGAAATCTTCTCATATTTTTAACTCTTTGGCAGAAAACATCTATGAGGGTAGAGCCTGGGAATCTGCAAACTTATCAGCTGCTTCAGAAATCAGTGCAGCCATGGGTAGTAGAACAATAAATGGCAGTCAGCGGTCATTCTCAAGGTTATGCAGTACAGGCTGGCAAATCTGAGTTCAAGAGCTGCTGGGAAGAATGTGCATGTAGGGAGATTGGCTGGTAATTCCAACAGGCCTGTTATGCCTGGGAAAAATTAGACATTTCATTAAGTTTGTGAAAACTGTCCTGAATATTCTTTGCAATGTAAAACAAAGCATCCTTTTTTTCTTGTACTTACCTACTCCATGATATAAAATGCACGTATGATAAATCAACTGGCACATCTAACCATGATTTCTAGATCAAGCAGGAATATATAAACCCCATTCTGTTTAAAACAGAAGCAGATTACCAGTTTGGAGGTCCTGGGCACTAGAGTAGATTCAGGACCCATCAGTGACTAAATAAAGTAAAATGCCAATTAAAAGAGTCAATCATTAATTAAATGCAATGCTGCTATAGTGAAGAATAACTGAAGGGGAGTCCTTGTTCTCTTGAGTCACCACTTTATATGTGGATCAGAGTGTGGACCCTTTGGAAACAATCTTGGAAGGGAAACAGCTGATCTGATGTGTGTCGTGGGCTGGGAGGGAGCAGACAGCTCTGCAGTGACCATCATCTCTCGGCAGCCATGTGCTTCTCAGGGTGCTGAAGACTGACCACACCTTGAGCCTGGGAGTGCAACTGTTGGCCAGTGCTGGGCACGCTGTAAGCTGTGTTAGGATCCTGCAACAAAAGGCTCAGCCTGGTCCTGATCTATTGCCGCTGCATCCGAGCCAACTGCTATTCAGCCCAAGGAAACGAGACAGACCTGGCTCCACAGAAAAACCAACACAAACAAGTTGATGTTTGACCTCCTTAATTTGGCTCTGCACTAAATTAACAAGACCATTTTTATTACTATGAAGTGTATTAATGCAAAAGTTTGGATTCTAGGTTTACTGAACTGGAAATAAATTGCCTGAAGAGACTGGAGCTTTTCCAAACACTTCCCAACTCCCCAATTACTGCACTATCTCCTACTTTTGTCTCCCCTTACTTGTCTTCTTCCTCTTTTTTCCTCATTTCTCTTTTTGTTAAGGAAAAAAAGGCTAAATCTTACTGGTGAAATATTGTAATATTTCTTTCTTCTAGGAAAAATACCAAACATGGGCGTGATACACAATCTACTGACAAACACCGAAATCCTTTGTCTTTAGAGACTAAGAATACTGAACCCCACATCCCACCTCCCATTCTTTCTCCAATTTGGGAATTCGAATCCCAAATTCATGCTAATCCAATCAAGACAGAAAATAAACAAATGAGTGCCTTAGTCAGAATGCCAAACAGCTTTGCTCTCCATATCAGAAAACCAAGGCATTGCTAAGATTTAAATATTTGAGAAATGATTTATTCTCCAAGCATCACAATGTTAAAGAGAAAAGAATCAGCAGTCACAGCCCCTGCCTCTCTGTGTGCCTGACACCATCACCCAGGGCAAGGCTGTGCCCTGAGCTGCAAACCCAGTTCAGTTTAAAGGCCTTGAGTTTGGTTTGCAAAACCAACTCATTTGGCAGTATAATTTGTGCAGCCAATCACATCTAAGGCCAATAAGGTCTCTTTTACAGGCAAATATCTTCCCCTGTGGGTAATTTCACACATGAGTACAGCAATAGGGAGCTAAAAATGGATTTCTGCCATTATCTTTTATATGACAAACAGACATTTTCACTCAGTTTGATGAATTGATAGAAATCCTCATTCAAGCAGATTCCTATTTTCTGCCATCCAGCAAAAAAGACCATAATTGTCAAGTGGGAAGTGGAACAGAAGGGGCTTACTCTGTGGGAGTGTTTAATTATAGGCTCGGTACAACAAAGGCCATTCAATGGCTCATTTATGTCACCTTCCCATGCATCATTCTTTTCAACACTAGTCAAAAAGGGATTACATTTGTGTGGGAGGCACACTGAGCAGCGGCCTTCACTCTGTTTGGACTCTTGCATCAGAAGACATCTATTTCCCCTTGACACAACACATAGGTGCACACTGGTCTGGAGCGATTTTGCAGAAGGCTGAATTTTAAAGCCAGTGAAAGCTACTTAGCTGATAGAAGTCGCAGTGTTGCAGCTCGACACATCCCAGAGACCACCTGTCCCATTATATGGAATCAGGGGTGGAAGTGGAAGTACCACACTCACTATTAGTTCTGGGGATCCACTAGCAAAATTTTTGCTTCTTGCTATGCAACCTTCTGCTCTGCTGATCTAAAAGTCTTAGTTCCTAAGGGAAGAATGCTTCCACCAGGAGGCAGAACAATGATTCCATTGAACTGAAAGTTAAAACTACCACCCGGCCACTCAGGGCTCCTCATGATTCTGAATCAACAGACAAAGAAGGGAGTTACAGTGCTGGCTGGGTGATTAGTCCAGATTACTAAGGGGAAATTGGACTACTTCACCATGGAGGTAAAAAGTATGTCTGGAACACAGGAGATCCCTTAAGGTGTCTCTCAGTATTACCATGCCCTGTGATTAAAGCCCATTGAAAACCACAACAACTCAATCCAGGCAGGACTACTAATGCCTCAGGCCCCTCAGGAACCAAGGTTTGGGTCACTCCACAGGTAAAGAATCACGATCAACTGAGGTGTTTGCTCAGGGCAAAGGGAATACAGAATATGTAGTGGAAGGAAGGTGGTTGTAAGTACCAGCTGCAGCCATGTGACCATTTACAGAACCAGGACCGTAATTGTCATGAGTATTTTTCCTTCTTTTGTTATGAATTTGTTTTTGTGTATAGAAAATATCTTTGTTTTCTTCCTTCTCTTCTCGTCTTATCAATAACATAAAATGTATTGACTTTACATCATAGTATTTAAGTTAAAGGATGTCAAGAAGAGTGAACATCACCCAAGGACTTTGTGTCCTCTTCTGGGGAAAGGGATTAGTGTGTTTTCAGTTGTATGCAGGACAGTTGTATCATGTTAGGCAAAAGTAAGACCCTGTTATTGTCTTTATTTGGGGATTAAGTATTATTTAAAGACGTGTATGTGGATGCCAAGTTGATGAGGGATGGACTTGGGATGGTTAATTTTATAAGTCAACTTGGTTAGGCCACAGTATCTAGAAATTTGATCAAACACCAGACTAGATGTTGCTGTTAAGTTATTGTAAAAAATAGGATTAACATTTAAATCAGTAGAATTTGAGTAAAACAGATTACCCTCCATAACGCGAGTAGGCTTCATCCCATCAGTTGAAGGATTTGAGAAAAAGATTGAGGTCTCCTGAGAAAGAGGGAATTCTGCACCAGGCTGCCTTCAGACTTGAGCTGCAACATTAACTCATGCCTGGGTCTCCAGCCTGCCTGCTTTCCTGGCAGATTTCGGACTTGTCATCCCCCAGTCACATGAGCCAATTCCTGAAAATTTATCGATGAATCTCTCTCTCTCTCTCTTTATACACACATACACACACACAGGTTCTGTTTCTCTGGAGTACACTGACTAATACAATTGGTAACATGAAAATCTGTGACACTAAAGATCTTTGACTTTGATGTAAATTTTGTAACAATTTCTCTCTATGGCAAGTTTTATAAGTGCAGTGTCTAATGATATTTTCCAGAGAATACCAAGTGGTGTTTTGCAGTATGAGCTCTAGGATCAGAATGATGAGGTTTACAGTGGCACTCCCGCCGAGGGTTCAGATCCCACATACAGACCAGCAGCTCACTGACTGAGCGAGGTGCGGGGGCAACGCCGAGGGTTGCGATCCCGTTGCCGGTCCCGGTCCAGTACGGGCGCGACACTGAGGGTTGCGATCCGTTGCCGGCCACGAAAAAAGACAAAAAGGAAAAAAAAAAAAAAAAAGAATGATGAGGTTTACATCCCTGTTTGCCACTTCCTTGCTCTGTGGTCTTGGATAAGCTTACTTCTTTCTCCAAGCCTCAGGCTACTCACTGATTAACTAAGAATAACAACAGCACCTGCCATATGGGGCTGTTGAGAGCAGTAAGTGAGGTGATACATAGAAGACTCTTGGTGCAGTGCTTGGCACATAGTACATGTTCAATAAATTTCAATGATTGTTATCTTTACATCATAAAGAGTAAATTCAAAAGCAAAGACAGGCATAAAAACTTTCCTCAAAAGCCTTTCTGAAAAGCTCACCATAAATCAAGTTGAATTGTAAATGCATTTATGGAACTGGCTATTTGAGAGAAGAGTACAACAATCAACTCATCTGGAATGTAAGGCTTTTTCATCAATGCAAATAATCAGCCTCTGGTTTATAGACTCAGTGTTTACACTTATTCATGTCGAGTTTTCTTTCAATGATGCATAATTATAGAAGTCACAGGAATTCTCATAACTTCCTATTCTGTTTTACCTTGCTTATTAATTTCAAGCAACATTAGCACAAATCATGTTTGAGCACCCGTGAGTACATGTGAGTAATTTGAGCAATTTATTTTACTTCCTTGATGTGGTAGCCACAAAGAGTCATTCACATTCTAATCCCTGGGACCTGTGAATGCTATTTACACTATTGGAAAAAGGGTATTTGCAGATGAGATTAAATTAAGGACCTTGAGATGTGAGATTATCCTGGGTGCTATGGAATAAATTGTGTCCCCTCCAAAATCTGTATATTGAAGCCCCTTCCCACAATGTGGTCATATTTGGAGATGGGGCCTCTAGGGAAGTACTTAAGGTAAAATGAAGTCATAAGGGTTGGACCTTGATCCCACAGAAATAGTGTCCTTATAATGAGACCCCAGAGAACCTGTTTGTTCTCCCACCCCACATCAATTAAGAGTCCACATCAATTAAAAGCCTTTTAGCTTCTTATGTGAAAATTCCTAGATAATGTTTAGCCTAGAAAATGAAAGATTAACTTTCAATGTTTCTTGTAAAACCTTTCATTCAATAAATAATTACTGAACACCTACTGTGCCAGGCTCTGTAGTAGGCACCAGGGATACAGAGAAGCTCCCCTGTCATCCTGGAGCCTAGTACTTACTTCCTACATGAAGTCAGTCCTTTCATTTAAAGTTGGGATTGGATGGAACACAAAGGAAATGCCAATAAAATACATAACTACTGAGACTTCCACAGAGCAATGGGAAACAGCTACCTTCCTGCACATAAATGCCTGGTTCCATAGGGCATCCAAAAGGAAATAGATGTGAAACTGGTAACCAAAGTTTACATTCAAGTTAAATTGAGTTACATTGCTAAATATGAGGCCCCACAGAATGGTTTACAATGTATTTATTTTAAAAATAAAACTATATCCCCAAATATATTCAAGGGAGAAGGAAACTAAGCTTATGACTGTAAGTTAGTACTTAGCAATCTAATGAGTGAAAAGTTTTAAAATGTAAAAATAACGAGGAATGCAGAAACAAAGAATTACCTTCATTTTTTGTTCATGTTTGTCAATTAAAATTGATAATAAATCATATAACCTTCTAATCAGTGTTTGTTGCAATTCTGTCCATTTTTTCATAGCAGAGATTCAAATTTAGATTTTCTTTATATTTGAGGTATTTGCTAGCTTTATTTATTTTCAAAATAAAAATTGTTGTTTTAAGATTATAAAAATAATAGTTGTTCATACAGTGTTTTAGCAATACATAGTTCATGCAACACTTTAACGTGTGAAGAACCTGAAATATAAGTACTCAAAATTGTACCATCCTTAATAATAGTGTTATTTATTGAATATTCACCATGCAGATACTGCAGTAAACGATCTACATGCACTATTTCATTTACTCCTCACAATTAATCATATGAGATGGATACTAGTATGACTGCATTTTGCTGATGAGGAAATTAAGGTTGAGAGAAGTAACTTTTGCACAAGGCCATATAACAGGTTGCATCAGGGATTCTTAACAGGGGTCCCTGTGTAGAATTCAGGGGGCTTGTGAACCTAGATGAGAAATCTGGACCTTTATTTTCATTGACTTCTAACTGATATTTAGCATTTATTCAATTATAAACGCAAGCAATGAGGTACAGTAGTACTAGCAATACCTCAGACTTTTTCACCAATAGAAATCACATATATGAGTATTTTCATATCACATTACAATTGCTGCAGATTTCTCCAAATATTGCTTATGCCCATCACTGGTTTGAAATGACAGTAGTTATTAGATCTGCTTCTAGATCTTGTGATTCATATATTACTATCTCATCACATTTAAACATATTTTGATAACTTTTTAATATAACTGGTTTTATAATGTCATGTATTTTATTTTAGACATTTAAGAACATTGTGAAAAGGGATCGCTAGACTTCATCAGACTGTCAAATGGATTCAGGGTGTAAAAATGATAGGGAACCCTGGTAGGGAGTGGAGCTGGAATTCACAAGCAGGCTTAGGCTTGCAACAACACTGTCATTCTGCCTGTCCTTGGACCCGTGTTTACATTTGATGAATGTCATTTCAAATAAGGCTCTAAGGACACAAACACATGCCTGCTTTAAAGTTTATATATATAAGTATGCACGCGAATATGCCAACAAAAGTATGTCTGGGTAAAGATATCAGAGGGAAGTAGGGTGATAGAGTTTATCAGGGTGGAATGGAATGAACTCCAAAGTCAAGATAAGCCAAAAGTTTTGGTATTAACTGAACAAGAAAAGGGGTAAAACTGTACGCCATAAACTTTGAAAAGTGGTAGCCAAGGGAGAGTCTAGGAGATCCCAGCATGACTCAGGATTGTTGCTAACCCAACACTACCTTCCAGAAAGCACTCAGAGGAAGGAAGTGGAGGAGCCTGACTTTGAAGACTCTTGCAGATATCTCTGCAATTTGCAGAGAGTGGATTGAAGTGGTGACTAGAAAAACTCAGGGAAAAGCCAAGGAGACATTCTCAGGAATAGAAACCCTTACTTCCTTGGAGAGGCAGAGGGTTACTGGGGTTTGCCATTATCTGGGGCTCCGTGGTGAACTGGGGGAACAGCCCAAGGCCACAAAAGGGTCATAACCCTGGGAATGGGACGGGTCATAGATTAAGTTGCCCTACAAGGGTGAAGACATCAGAGATGTTGTCAAACAAAAAGAACCCAGGAACATAACATTTGTGGGCTCTTTTTGGGGGGAAAAAATCCTCAAACTCTGTAATGATAAAATCTAGTGACTCAAAAGATTGGAAAAAGGATGGGTGCAGTGCTCAATTTTTAAAAACAAAACAAAACAAACAAAAACAATGTCTATAAAGTTCTGAGAAAAAGAAAGCACAACCCAGGGAAGAGTTACCCTTTGAACAGAAAGACAAGAAAAATGTTTAAAGAAGCAAAGACTTAGGAAAACAGATCCTATGAACGCTTCTTAGCAGACCCACTGCTAACCCAATAGCACCTTTGCAGTGAATATAAAGTCTCCCCTTCATCAAAACACTTGATGACCATCTGCTTTCCCACCATAGGGAAAATATTCCCTATAAGTGGACAAATTACACTGTGCACAGCTTGTACAACCATACATAGCTGCCCTGCCTCCTGACAATATTGGTAGCGATGAAATCTAGCCCACTAAGAGATCAATTAAAATAAGGAATTCAGAAAAAAGAGCCTGCATTTCAGAGACTGGTGGTATAGAAAATATAGTAAGTATGGAAATATGGCTTAAAAACCATAGAGATTATATTTCAGAAGTTAACTATTGAAACAATTTTATATTAAAACAATACAGAAAATGTACAACAAAAGTTATGAAATAAGAAAGGAGCAAATTCTTTAAAAATTTACTTTTAATTATTTTTTTTTGATAAACACTCTTAAGAAACTTTAAATACAGAGTTCAAAGAAAATCTCCCATCCATGGTGGCCCCTAGAGGTATGCAGAGTAGTAGCTCTGCTCCAGCCTTTAATGTTTGAGCCAATCTTTGTTCTTTGTCTTAGCAAACTGATACTCTGATTTCTGTGTATTTGGCTCATTAATATTCTGGACCATGGGAGATGGAGCCATACAGGTCTGCTGACAAAATTAGGTGTCTGAATGTGCAGGAGGGGACCAGACTGTGCACTTTGGTGCCAAACACATGCCATGCATTCTCCTGGGAGACAACTAGCTGTTTTTTCCTGGCTATCCCCCAATCCAAACATAAGCCCTTCCATGTGAAACTTCTGCAACACTCTAGCCTGTTCCATTTTTCCTCAGAGCTTGTCCTAATAATGTGAGTTCAAAATATCTATTTTGTGATGTGGAGTTCATGAATAGATTTATGTGGCTATCATTCTGGACCTGCCTCACAATTTATTCCCCATTTCTCTATTCCTTCCAATATTTCTGGTAAGTGGAAATTGCTAACATGGTAGAGACTGGCTATTTGTTCCCTAAGTCTATTTTCTTTTCTTCCTGCACAAACAGCTTGCCTACATTTCCCAGCCTCCCTTGTAATTAGGTGTGGCCATGTGACTAAGTTCTGGCCAATAGAACAGGGGGGAGGTTATAGACACACCACTCTAGACACAGCCAAAGCTATTTCAAGACAGGCCTGCAGAGGACTGCAAGGGCCTAGCCTAGGCATTGCTGAACTTTTTCTGAAAGAGTTAGATAGTAAATATTTTAGGTTTGTGGGTCGTATACTCTGTCACAACTACTCAGTGCTGCCACTGTAACACAAAAGCAGCCACGGATAGTGTGTAAAGAAATGGATAGGGCTGTGCTCCAACAGAACTTTATTTACAAAAATGGGCTGTCTCACAGGTCATAGTTTTTTGACCCCTGACCTAGATGAAGGCAGAGCCAAAAGATGAAAGGAGCCTGGGTTCCTGAATGTCTGCAGGGGACCCACTGCTGGAAACTAGCAACACTTACCCTAACTAATTCAACAAGATGGACGCCTCATGAGAGGCTTGCTGTGTTCTGTGCAAGGGAAAGCCAAATTCAAGTATTCCTTGCTCAATCACCTTGGTATTCCATGTGAAAGGCTTTTGGGCATCATGATGCCATGTTCCCCAATTCTCTACGCACCAGTGACAGTTTAAAAAGTATTAAAGAGAGTCATAGAATGCTAAGTATTGATTTTAAAATCTCCCATTTTAATCACTTTTGGGCACTATGAGCTTAAAATTTATAGCCTTTTAAGATGCCATTCTTACAAAAAGAAGCATACCAGGCTGCCCATGAGAGTGTTTTTATCAACAAGATGGGAAGCTTTTATGCTCATTGTTGAGGCCTGGCTTTTAAAGGGTAGTCACTGCTCACTGCCGCAGAGGATCAACAGTGCTGCTTGGCTCAAGGCTCTGATCCGTGTCTAATGAAAGATTCCACTCTTAATGAAAGTTTCCAGTCTTTGCAAACTATCTGGCATTGGCACTCAGATGTTAAGGATACTTGAAATTGCTGGTCTATTCAAGTTTCAGTGGTTAGGAATCTCATCCTTTGCATTAATCTCCCTGGTGATTTTGGTGTTCCTGTCATCTTTATTTATAAACAAAGAGTTAAGCACCAAAACAGTGACTGGCCTGCAGCAGGCACAGAAAAAATTGATATTTGTTGCATAAAGTTATTTTAAATTTAATGCATAATAATATATTATTAAAATGAACCCATGTCCAGACTTATTAAACTTTGCTTGCCAAATCTATTATAAAAACAACACAACAGTAAGAGAAATTGGAACATGTGGTATGTAATTTTAGTGACTAATGGGGAGGGTGAGGTTGATCTTGGAGTTCCTACACTTGTCCTTGAAAGATGTAACCTGGATTTCTAGCATAGGCAGCTGATATTAAGAAATTTTTCTGATTATTTTATAGCTCACAACAATTATAAAAAATTTATCTGGTATAAAGATGAGACTAAAACATGCAGAATGCTTTCTAATGGAACACATGTAGATGAAATCCTACAAAATTCACATTATTTCCATTACCAAAAATAGTTGAAATAGCCTTCTTGGACAAATTATTTTGAAATATTCCACTCCCTTTTTTAAGGAGTGATTATTCAGATGATAAAAACATTTTCCTGATTCAAGAATAGAAGTTTCATGGCACCTTTACTTTTTAAGATATTACTCTTCAAATAGGACCACCTATTTGAACTGTTCAGTGTAGAGAACCATATAAACTAATGGCCTAAAGGGAGTGTTCGAAAGGGACTTGGAGAGAATTTACAATAATCATTTTTCTCTACCAATTTCTAGTTTACTTTAATAAACCACAAAAATAATATCTTCTTATGAAATTATTCTTAACTTTAATTATTGCAGCAATTCTGTGGCAATAAAAGCCTTGAAAAGGTAATAGCAATGGTGTGAAGTAGGCCATCTTCTACTTTAAAAATCAGGTAAAAAGGAATTTTCTGCATATTCAATGTTGGCTGCTATTTTCTTGAAGAATGTTCAGCACATGATGGCATGTAGTAAAAGAACATAATGGTGTTTTAGTTAACAATCTTTGAATGTTTTGTATTTCTGGTTGTCACCTAAAAATTCTATTGTAAGCAATGAAGGAATCAAAGAATTCAGCTGAAAATAACTGACATGAAATTTTCTACATTTTTATGCATGACATTCCAGGTTTGTCTTTTTAAACAGGGAATAAATTACAGGGAATTCAGGCAAAACTATTAAGGGCTATATCTAGTTATAAAATCTTAAAATAAGATTAATAGTCCAAAAATAGAATGAGATAAGTATTACTAATCCTGAACCACATGTTTAATCAAGAAATGCATCACTGCTGGTCACTGTTTATACATTATCTAATTTAATCCCTTCAAAAACTCCGTAAGGTAAATCTCATCCCCTTGAAGTTTGGAGAGAATAGGTGCTGTGGTTTGATTGTCCCCCCAAGCTCATGTTGGAACTTAACCCTCAATATCGGTGGAAGGTGGGGCCTTTGAAAGGTTATTGGATTGTGGGGGACCATGGCCTTGTGAATGGATTGATTCAGAGTAATGGGAGTAATGGGTTAATGGTTTAATGGCTTATCGGGGAGTGGTTCTGATGGTTTTATAAGGAAAGCAAGGTTAGCTCTCTCTTGTTCATGCCATCCTTGCCATGTGACACCCTGGTCACCATGGGTCCCTGTAGAGAGTTACCATCCAGAAGAAGGCCCCAACCACAAGTGTCCCCTGGACAGTGGGCTTCCCAGCCTTTGAAACTGTAAGAAATAAATTTCATTTCTTTATATATCACCCAGTTTCAGGTATTCTGTTACAAGCAATGGAAACGGACTAATATAATAAGTAACTAATCCAAAGAATTTAAAGAGCAAACGAAGCCACAATTTAAATCTGGTCTCCTTTGGCTCTGAAGCCCACACTCTTTCACCATATATACTGGTTAGTTCATCCTCACATGGTAGACAGTGAGGCAGCCTTCCTACCCCAATTTTTTCTCTTTCTTCATGACTTAGTGTTTTCATTACTGAAATCACATCTTAGCAGGAAACCAGAACTACTTTAAAAATCAGTTGGGAAACTCAACGAACAGAGCACAGAGTGTCTGCAGGTGGAGAACATTCTTCATTGCCCTGAATCAGCTTCTGAACAGCACATGTCCTAGCTGGCCCCACTTGAAGCCACTGCACCTTTATTGTCCTGGTGTAAATATTAATAGTTACCCTGTTGAAGGCAGAATAACGGGCCCTCAAAGATGTTCATGTTCTTTTTTTTTTTTTTTCCTTTTTGTCTTTTTTTTTCGTGTCCGGCAACGGACCGCAACCCTCAGTGTTGCACCCATACCGGACCGGGACCGGCAACGGGATTGCAACCCTCGGTGCTGCGCCCACCCCTCGCTCAGCCAGTGAGCGGGAACCAGTCTGTATGTGGGATCCGAACCCTCGGCGGGAGCGTCGCCGCGCTCCCAAGCGGCGCACTGTAGCAGTGCGCCACCGGGCCGGCCCTAAAGACGTTCATGTTCTAATCCCTGAAACCTGTGAATATATTACTTTACATGGTAAAAGGGACTTTGCAGATTAAGGATTTCAAGATGGGGGATTATCCGGGATTATCTGGGTCAGCCTAATGTAATCGCAAGGTCCATAAGAGGGAAGCAGGAAGGACAGAGTCAGATTTGAAGATGCCACACTGCTGGCTTTGAAGACAGGAAGGGGGCCACGAGCCACAGAGTGCAGGTAGACTCTAGAAGCTGGCAAGGGCAAATGGATTCTTCCCTAGAGCTTCCAGAAGCAGCACAACTCTGTTAACATTTGATTTTAGACCAGTGAGACTTCAGACTCGCACAACTGTAAGATAGTAAATTGGGTTATTTTAAGCCACAAAATTCATGGTAATTTATCATAGCAGCAATAGGAAACTAACATCCTTTCAATTTCAATTACAACTTGTATTGTCCTGTTTTTGCATTATATATAAGATGACAGAATTTGTAACAGATCAAGCTCTGACCTTGAAAAGCCAATACAGCATCAAGTTGAAAAGTTTCCACATCAGTCTCTTCTTTAGTTTTTGGGGGTCTCTGAGGCCCAGTAAAGCTTATTTCCTGTACTTTCCATGGATTGCTATAGATTTATTTTTCTGGGTTCAATAATGTTGTCGGGTAATAAAAAGCAGAAATATATAACTATTTCTCAAAAGTCTTGTAAAATTAGAGTCCGCAAGAACACTATACCATCAAGATAATCTGATTTAGAAATAGGTCTTTTGCTTCCCAGGGATGTGGGGCTTTACTGTCCAGTCAGCACAGCAGCCAGCACAAGAGGCAGAGATACTGCAGGCAGTGACTGATGGGAGGGGAAAGAATGGATTTTTTTCCAAGGGTGGAAAGCAAGAAAAAGGAAATAATCAATGTTGGGGCAGGAGAGCTTCATTTAGTCATTTAGTTCTGGCTTGGTAAGCAACCTCTGCAAGTAAATAACCCTTCCCTCTCAACGAGTAGATATTTATAACCAGACCAGGAGATTGTTTAGAGCAAAGACATCATGATTAAATGAAAGAATAAACTATAACTTCGAAGTGTAGTAAAACCAAGTGAGATCTCAGAGGTCACTGGTCCAAACCCAGCAATGAAGCGTGAGCCCCCCTCCACACTCTCTCACATTCGTGTCCCATGTCCAGCGATAGGAATTCCTGCTTCCCAAGGCAGTCTATTCCACTTTGGGGTGGCTAATTGTTAACAACGTTTCTTTATGTTTAGCAAAAATCTTATAACCCTCACCTTTTCGTACTAGTTCCACCTGCTTGCCATCACATACAGTAAGTCTGCACCAGGGGCTTAACCCTAGCTGCACACTGGAATCACTTAAGGAGCCTTTAAACATCTGCTGCTTGGAGTGTCAGAATCAGTGAGTGGGGGACCCAAGCACTGGTGTTTTTTAAAACTCTCTGGGTGAATTGATGTGTAGCCAAGGTCGAGGATTACTAGCTTAAACCCTCTTCCATGCTACACTCTCTATTCTTTATATAGTTAAGGACACCTCACCTCAATTGCATCTTTTCTTCCTGAGGCTGTGACTTTCAACCAGCCCTTCAGAGCAGACAATTCAGGGCAATTAAAGTTATTACCAGCAGCCCAGGAAAGGAGAAGCAGGAGGAAGCAACCAGGGAAGACTTGGTGCCCAAAGGCAGTGGTGGGATTTGCATGGTTCCTTCCATGTTTATAAAAGTATAACCAAATAAATTAGCAGGACTCCATCAAATTTAAAAACTTTTGTGCTTCAAAGGACACTAGCAAGAAAGTAAAAAGACCACCAAAGAATGGGAGAAATATTTACAAACCATATATCCGATAAGGGTCTAGTATCAAAAATATATAAAGAATAATTACAACCCAATAAAAAAAACATATAACCCAATTAAAAATGGCCAAGGGATTTAAATAGACATTTTCCCAAAGATATATAAAAATACAAAATATAACCACCATCCCCCCAAACACACATACACATATACCCATCACTATGACCATTTTTGAATTTTGCAAAATTTACCAAGATTTTTGCATTGACCATACATTGCTCATAACAACAACAGTACCTTCGATAAACATTATTCAAACATTAATTTTCTGAGACGGCCCATCAGGCTGGTGGGCATCCTGGGAGGCCCTCAGTCTTGCCCTTCTCCCCTGCTCTGGTCCTCGTCTGTAGAGCCCAAAGCCAACTTCAGAAGCAGGCAAGCAGACCCCTGAGAAAAATCCTGAATTTTCCAAACACTGACTATTTGATTACAAATTCAAGCATTGCCTGGAACAGTCTTTTAGAAACTGTTTAAGGCAAAAAAAAAAAAAAAAAAAAGTTAAAAAAATTTTTAAATATTTTAATTAGAAAAATATTTAGCTTATTTATTTGCAACTATTAAGTACTATTGTTCATAAAACAATTAGAAGACAATACAAGGCAGTGTTTATTCAAGAACTAAGTTATGTGGTGCCAATTGTAAGTATAATGAGAATGAAAAGGAAGGAGAAATACAGCTTTTGTCTATGTACTCACATTGGTTGCCATAATATTAACAGGGCTTTGCATCTGCTGCCTCTATGCAGTGTTTCTGGTTCCTCAATAGGATTTTAAAATTATTTTAAAGGTTTTTGTTTCACATTAGAAATGAAAAATTCAATCATTAGATTTATTTAAAAATTATTATTATTATTATTATTATTTTTGTCTTTTTCCGTGTCCGGCAATGGATCGCAACCCTCGGTGTTGCTCCCGCGCCTCGCTCAGCCAGTGAGCGGGAACTGGTCTGTACGTGGGATCCAAACCTTCCGCGGGAGCGCCGCCGCGCTTCCCAAGCAGCGCACTATAGCAGTGCGCCACCGGGCCGGCCCTTAAAAATTATTAAAAAAACACAAAAACATTGGATCTGAGCAAAGATTTACTATGCTAATTCTCCAAATTACGTATATTAGCCAAATAGAGATACTACCCGAATTCAATAATTAGGGATTTTTAAGTCAGCAGTTCTCAATATTTAGCAATGTGTGAAGACAGTTTTGATTGTCACTACTGGGGGGATGCTACTGACATCTAGTGGGTTGAAGCCAGGGATGCTGATAAACATCCTATAATGCGGAGGACAGCCCCTCACAACAAAGGATCATCTGGTTTAAAATCTCAACAGTGCTATCGTTGAGAAATCCTGGGTTAAAGTATAATTGTTGCACGGAATACTATACAGCCATTAAAATAATCTTGTAGATCAGGTTCTCAACTCTGGCTGTATATTAGGATACGTGGTAAATCACCTGAAGTGCTTTTAAAAGTCCCCACTCCTAATCAATCAGGACCAGACTCTCTGGGGTTGGATCTGGGCATGCCTATGTTTTATATTCTTTCTAGAGGATTGTAATGTATGGCCATAGTTGAAAACCACTAATTTAGACTCACAATATAAAGAGATATTAAATTACATGGAAATATATATATATATATATACACACACTGTTAAGTTTAAATAAAGCATGTGGTAAAACCATGCATAGTGTAATTAAAATATATATGAACTATAAAGTATATGTGCACTGTAGAAATATACATGCACTGTAAAATGGTACTGATGTATGAGTATAGAGCACTTCTCCGCATTTTCTAACTTTCTCACAATGAATATGTATTCCTTTGTAATAAAAGATAATAGATCACTCTGGAAAATAGTTTGGCATTTTCTTATAAAACTAAGCACATCATGACCATACAACCCAGCAATTGTACTCTTGGGCATTTATCTTAGAGAAATAAAAACTTCTGTTCACACAAAAACCTGTTCATGAATGTTCAGATTTATTTATAATAGCCCAAAATAGGAACAACAGATTTATTTATAATAGCCCCAAATAGAAACAACCCGATGTCCTTCACCAGGTGAATGGTTAAATAAACTGTGGTGCATCCACACGATGGAATTCTACTCAGTGATAAAAACAACAAACTAACAAACAAAAGACTACTAATATAGGCAACCACCTGAAGGAATGTTCAGAGAATTGTGCTGAGTGAAAAAAGTCAATTCCAAAACGTTATGTACCCTGTAATTCCATTTACATGACATCCTTGAGATGACACATTTATAGAAATGGAGAACAAATAAGTGGTTTTGAGGGACTGGGAGGTGTGTGAGAGGGAAGCAGACGTGGTTATAAAAAGGCAACATAGGCAGTCCTTGTGGTGAAGGAAATGTTCTGGATGTTGACTGTATAAATGTTAATATCCTGCCACTATGTTATGGTTTTACAAGATGCTACCCATGGGTAAAGGGTAAATTGGATCTCTCTGCACTATTTCTTAAAACTGCATGAGAATCTACAATTACCTTAAAATTTTAATTAAAGAAAAAACAATGTGAATCAACTGTAACTAGAAAAAACACCTACTGTGTTGGACCAATTCCTGTCTTAAGGAAATTTATTTACCTTTCAAACAGTAGCAAAATTTATGTATATAGTAAAAAAATTGCTTTAAGAAACAAAAGTATCCATTACATCTCTAAATTGGGGAATCCAGGAATTTAATTTTCAGGTAACACAGCTTCCCTTCTGATGGCTTGACAAAGGTCGCTACATGGTTTCCTCTTCAGCAAAGTCACTTGTTCTAAGAAAGTAGTAACATACAGATGATGGGAGGAGAGGATGGGTTGTGGAGAATTAGAATTTACCTGATTCATCAGCTTTCTCAGTTCCTGATGCTTGTAAATGTGAGGAATCCCAGGTCTAACCAAAGTCAGCGGAAGTGTGAGAAGTGACAGAATCAAATAGGAATGGGCACTGTCCAGGTACCCTCCCCACAAACAGTGGTTCTCAAATTCAGAGACCATCAAGCAGACTCATGCGGGAGCCTGTTAACAATGCAGACTTCCCCCAGATATTGATTCTGTGGCTCTGGGGAATGGCCTCTGAATCTGCAATTTTAGTGAGCACCCTGGTGAAACCAGGCTTTCTGGAATGCCGCTATAAGGGATGCTGAGAGCTTGACTGGGTTTGGACTACCCAAGAAGTGATCACAGTCTTCAACCAGAACAACGGGTTTCAGTCATCTTTCTTTATGGAAGATTAAAGGAATTCTTTTATTTTTGGAGCTTATAAAGCGAATTACAGGATTAATTGCTGAGAACTATACTCACTGTATTAAGAACTGTACTAAGACATGAACTAGATGCAGATGCTTCCCTGAAGAGGAGAGAAGAAAAATGTTGGCCACTCTGCTGTAGCAATGAGACCATGGCCAGGGGTCTCTAGGGCTCTGGAAAATTATTGGAGGGAGATTTTGAAGGAAGTTGGTCCTCCCAGCGCTGTGGTCAGGAGTGGCCTGAGAGGAACGTATCGTGACCTTAATTTTACCTTATGAGAACCAGGATGAGCTCAGGAAACAGACTGCACTATAGAAACAAAAATTACAAACAATAAACATTGTCCAGTCGTAGACAGTTTTTTTAAGATGTCATTTTTGCCACTACACTAGATGAAAGACTTCATTTAAAATAGGAAGTTGTGGGGGATATGGAGAGATGTTGGTCAAAGATACAAAGTTTCAGTTATAAGATGAACAAGTTCTGGAGATCTAATGTATAACACGGTGATGATAGTTAATGACAGTGTACGGTATACTTGAAATTTGCTGAGAAAGTAGGTCTTAACTATTCTCAACACACACACACACACACACAGAAAAATGGTAACTGTGAGGCGATGGATATATTAATTATCTCAACTGTCATAATCATTTCATGATGTATACTTATATCAAACCATCACATCATGCACCTTAAATATATACAATTTTTATTCATCAATTATACCTCAAAAATACTGGTGGGGAAGGGGGCAGAGATATTATCCCTGTCTACTGCCACAACCACTTTCTCAAGCTTCCCAGTCTTCCAGATCTGTTTCTGATCCTCCCACCTACTAAGGAGCCTTGTTTGTGATCTCTTTTCCACCCTCATCCACCCTTCTCAGTCTGTTTCTTGTCTGAGACTTTGGCCTCTCTCAATAATAATTCTGATTATTCACTTCAGCTGATTTGCCTCTGGTCATCTCAAGTACCCACTCTTCCAGCTCATCATTTCTCCAAGAACCTCCAAGCCTATTTTCACATGGTTGAAGATGCTCTGCCCACCATGGTGCCCCATCAGCTGGCCACACCCATGTGCTGGTGATTGTTACCTATAATACTACCGGTGAAGCACTTGGCTAGAAGTAGCCAGAGTAGCATCACTTTTCTTCTGCCTTTTCTTCTTTTGCCTGTCCTAGTTTGGTCTTATCTGCTTGGATGTTCCATACTTGGCCTGTTTACACCAGGTCATAGTCCCCATTGACCCTTACCTTACTGGACTAGTTAAGGAATGGCAAGTGGGTCTCTTCTCATATACCAATTCTAGCTGATTGTCAATGGCTGCAGTGAGTATGGTGTTTAGAAGAATAGCATCTGACCTTGGTGTGCCATAGTCAATTAGTCCTGCCTGCCTTGGGTGAACACGTGGGTAGAGTCTTGCATTCTAAGAGATTGCCAACTTTGGACTGGATAGTCTCTTCCTTTCTTCAGGGCTGACACATTAACTGCAAGTGCTTCACAATATCTCTTTGCATTCCTTTACTCAAACCCCAGTCTTTTGGTAAAGAAACAATTTCTACTGCAATAGCATTTCTCATTTACATTTGCTATAAAAATATCTGCAAAGTGGAAACTGCAAAACTTGTGTTATTTCTCCAAAGAGAACATACTCTGCCAATGCCTTTGGAAGAATCCATTTTGTGTTGTAGTTTGGGAATTGTACGAATCTTCCTAGCTTCAAGTTAGAAAAAGTAGCTTCTGGGCTGAGTGGTATCTGAAAAACTGTCCCCCAGTATCCAAAAGCCCTTTCCTCTATGGCTGTTTCTTTATCTTTTGCTATCAATTGTCCATAGTTACTGGTTTCTTAGGACATGTTGCCTAAGAGCTGAAATGTGAATACCCGTATCATGGGGTGAGCACACAAAATCAGGGCATTCCACATTCGGGCATCCCTACCTGTATGTGTTATTTCCTACAAAGCGTCATCTTCACAAAGAGGCCCTGACTCAACTTACCTTGTAGTGGAAGAGAAACAACCCGCAGAACAGGCTGTACAAATCCGCTGTGAGTAGAGAGAGATTAACCGAAGTGGCGCTGGTTCTCTTTATGACGACTGGCATAAAGCTGTAGAGACCAAACATGCAGGCACTGAAGCCAACATAGAGCAGTCCTGGGGAGACAGCGAAGAAAGGACAATGTCAGGCCTCCTCCAGGACAGGAGGATCTTCAGCATCCACAGTCAGACAAAGAAGGGAAATAGTGTGTGCCATCTCTCTCTTACAAAAGGTGGATTTTCTATTACTGTATAAACTGATATATATATATTATTGGGTAACACATAGCTAAGACATAAAATCAAAAGTCAAAATATGTGTGTGGAGAATAAAATTTCTGCTTCTCACTATGTAGCTGACATTTTGCTTCTTCTGGGAAGGAGTGCCTCTTAGTGGCTATATTCAGAGGCTTCTGAATTCTATGCCCAACTGTGCTGTAATTAACTCTTGCTATTCATATATTTAAATTTTTTTTAAAAAACTCTTAGTTTTTTTATTTGCAAAATAAGAACAAAACTGCTTGGTATCATATATTGCTCGCAATGATGAATAACTCCACAGTCCTTAAAATCGAAGGGCTTACATTTCAAAGAGATCTGGACTTAGCATCCTGAATTGGAATCCTAACTGTGTGACCTTGGGCAGACCACTTCACCGCTCTGAACACAGCACCGTCTGTCAATTTCTTCCAGATCCATGAATTCTGTTCAGCCCTACCCCCAACAGAGTCCTACCCTCCCGCCACCTTTTCTAGCACACCGTGAACTGTCACATGTGGACTCCAATGCCTTTAAAATGCTATATGGTCAGTCTCTCATCCTCAAAAATTCTCTTCCTCTCTATTACAATTTTACCTAGGCACATAATTGTTAATACCACTTCCATGGGTACTCAGTTTTGTAGGGACCCAAGCAGGAGCTTACAGCCACATCTACACTTTTTTTTTTTTTTGTCTTTTTCCGTGTCCGGCAACGGATCGCAACCCTCAGTGTTGCCCCCGCACCGGACCGGGGACCAACAACGGGATTGCAACCCTCGGCGTTGCTCCCGCGCCTCGCTCAGCCAGTGAGCGGGAACCGGTCTGTATGTGGGATCCGAACCCTCGGCGGGAGCGCCGCCACACTTCCCAAGTGGCGCACTTATCCAGTGCGCCACCGGGCCGGCTCTCACATCTACACTTTGGTTCATCTTTTTCCAGATGTTGATACAATGCAAATGTAGAAAAATGATGCTCATTTCTCTACCCTGAAAGAATGAGACAAGCATAAGTAATACAATTTTGGGGGCATTGCGATGTAATAAAGTAACCTTTCCAAAGGAATCCTTGATTACGTGTATCCAGTGTGGGCCGTGGGGAGATTGCTTCCTCTGAATTCTGTGACTTTTGGAGGATTTGGTAGGTACTGGATATCCAGTCTCTCTGACTAAGAAGAATAGTGATTACTCCAAAGAGAAATCTGGTTTGCCCATACGAAAAGTCCTTAAGGGCACAAATCATTATTCTATATGTTGCTGATCTTAAGTCTAAGGAAAGCCACATCAGATCTATATAAAACACTGTGAACGTTAAGTAAGCAAACAGTACAACAGCCCCCTCTAGTGTGGTGGACATGCCCTGAGAGGAGGACAGAACCACTGCTTTCCTATTTCAGTGAGAAAAAAGTCCTGATGTCTATATTCTGTCACAGTCATATCAGACAGTTTTTGATGCTCCATCAGAAATTGTATTTAAAAATTTAAATAATGGCCAATTTTCCTGTACTTGGGTTTCCTGGACTTGGGTTTTTCTCTTAACCAAGTTACTAATTCAATAAATATTATATAACCTTTGATTAATACATGAAAAAACATAAAAAGTAATTTGGTATTCCTTAAAGAAATATGTAATTAACAGAGTAGGGACAAGATCTATTCTTAAATTAATTCACTAAAAATAATCAAATTTGATCAGAACATGGTCCAAGCACCAGAGACTTTTTTTTTCCTATAATGGCATCACTGATTTAGAGCATATCACGACTGAGCTAGAAAGTTCCAGAATCCTACCCTTCCATCATCTTACCTAGCACACCTTGTGTGAGCTCTGACTTTTGGGCTCTGATGTTTTACATTCACTCATTTATTCAACCATTCTTGCCTGAGAACCTACTGTGCCTTAGACACTCTGCTACGGGCTAGGAGTGCAAGGAAGAAAGGACAGCCAAGCAGCTTAGAGTTGCTATCAGTGTGACACAGGAAGAAAAGGGTTCCCTACAGAGAATGGCAGGGTCTTGCTCTAGGAAGGGTGGTTATGTAAGGCTGCTATGTGGAGGAGGCTTTTACCTTGAATGCTGAAGGACTAAAAGGAGATTGCCACTGGAGGAGCCAGGGAAAGAATGTTTTAGGCAGGGAGATCTGCACATGAAAAGACCTGAGAAGGGATGGCTTGAAGTTTTCCAGGAGCTGCCATTGTCCAGAACGGCTGAGCAGAATGAACAAAACAAGCAGTGACAAGGGAAGGGTTGGGAAATTAGGAAGGGGGTGAATTATGTCAGGTCTTGTAGGTCTTAGAAAGAAATTTATATCTTATTCTCGTTATAATAGGAAGCCATTGAGGAGTCGGTAGCAGGTGACTAATGTATCCTGGTCTACATTTTTAAAAGATGGCTTTGGCTACCCTGTGGAGAAGGAACTGGGAGGAGGAAAGCATGGAAGTGTAGTGTCATAGTCCAAGAGAGGCTGGTGGTTTGCTTGGTTTGCTCAGCATGGCAGTGGAGAAGGGAAGTGGCCAGGTCTGTGAAGATTCAGCAAGCCCTGGTGATAGACTGCATGTGGGCAGTGCAGGAAAGGAGGGCATCGGGAATGCCCATGAATTCTGGCTAACTCAGAAATGGGGTGATTTGCAGCACCATTTACTGAGGTGGAGAGAACTAATGAAGGACCAGGTTTCCAGTGGAAATAGCTCCATTTTGAATGTGTTAAGTTTTAGATGCTTATGCATCATCCAAGGGGATGTGTCCAGTAGGAGCTGAATATGCAACTTGAGGACTCAGAGAAGAGGTGTTACTTTACAAGCCCAATTAGTGAGCCAAGGAAAGTAGGAAAATAGATACCAGGGCACTTCAAAAAGTTTGTGGAAAAAAGATAATACAAATATTTCCATAACTTTTTGAAGACCCTTGTACATAGTAGACTTTCACTCTAGGAATCAAGCTATCTCAGGACACTTCTAGCCTAAACATTCTAAATACATCTTTAAAAGGTGCAGAAATTAGATATAGGGAGATGAGGGTAGAATACACACACCACCACAGCTGATCAACCAATGTTTTGGTGTGTGAATATCCTTGTTTTGTAAGCAAATCATCGTCAGCCAAATGAACATGATGAAATCAAGAGCTGGAATGCAGCAGTGCCGCACTTGGCAGATTTGCTGTGCTTGGATGGACATTAGATAGTTAATGGACATTAGCAATGCATCTGAAGGCCCAGCTTGCTGTCCATGGAGGGTTTTCAATTGATCAACATGACTAAACAAATGAACTGAATTACTTTTTGAGTGACAGCTACATAATGGCTGTAGTGACTACATTGATAGAGTGTGTGCATAGCCATTTCCTATTTGAAATGCTTTCTCTCTCTAAGGATAGAATCTGGTCGCTCTTGTCCTCATGCATTAAAGAGATTTAAGCTAAAGAGAATGGAAATAATACCATCAGCTGATACTGATGAGCACTTACTATGTATCTTGTTCTTCATATACATCAACTAATCTCCACAACAGTATAATGCCGTTACTATGGTTATCCTGTATAGGCAGGTAAGGAAATAGGTTTATAGAGCAGTATCAGTCAAGACACACATTCCATACCAGGTTCATTAGAGGGAATTTAATATGGAGCACAAAGTACAAAGGTTTCTGAATGGGTGACGGGGAAACAGGATGGTGAGGCCACCCAGAAATTAGCAATAGCCATGAGTTACTCACTCTCCAAGAGTAAGAGAGACACAGGAAGAAGGCCTTGTTAACACAGGTCAGGAGGTCAGGAAGCCCAGCTGGAGTAGAACCACCGAGGAGACCCAGCCATTTCTAGGGACCTAACCCCAAGCAGAGAAAAACAGGGAGACACACTCTGGTTTCCTTCTTTCTCCCATCTCCAATCTCCCTCTAGTGCCTTCCATTGACCCAAACTAGCCGGAAGCCCCCTGACAAAGGAGCCTGTGAGGTGGAGTTTGCATGAGCAGAGCAGAGTAAGAGTAGAAGACATGGATCTGTGAGCAAACAGGCGAAAGATGAGCACGTGGAGGGTGAGTAACTCGCCCTCAGGTCACACAGGCTATGTGACCTTAAAGTCTGAGGACATTCTACTCTTCAATATTGTTTAGTTATTATGAAGAGAAATGAGGCTTTGAAGGAGCATCCCATTGAACTCTAATGAACATGTCTTCTACATATGAGATGTAGATGTGACACATATATGTATATAGTATGCGTCTGTATATGCTGCGTATATTTTATCTCATCTCCTTCTTTACACCCCACTGAAAGACAACTGGGTATTGTCTTTCTCTTCCTTTGAATATACTAGCTTTATAAAATATTATTTTTAATTCTCAAGCATAACGGGTGGGTGAGATGACTTCTCTGAACATGTGCATTAAGCTAAGTCTATGCAGGGCACGAGGCTGGCTGGGTTTGCTCAGAGGGCAAATTAGTCCCACCACAGGCAGCTGTCAGCCTAGCCATGTCATCTCATCTCCACAGGCCTCAGGTACAATATCAGCGAGAAGACAGGCGTATTCTTAATTATCTTCAAGGTTCTTCCTGCTCTGTGGTCCCATTATTTCATCTTCAGGGAAAGGCATAATCTCTTGTTTTGACCTCCAGGAAAAAAACCAAAACCCAAACCAAAACAAGCATCAACCACAATATCCAAAGCGGCAAAGCCCCTACACACCGCAAGCCCGTGTCTGCTGACACACTGCACACGTCTTCTTTCCTGTGACATTTTACTTTCACAGCAGCTTATGTTCACACATCCTCTAACACAATATGGCAAATGGGACAAAGGGAATGTTTAAGTTATTTATTAGATTTCTAACATTTCTGCTCCCCAGGAGGACATTGTAGCTGTACCAGGTCATAAGTTCTACTTGAGCTTACTGGTTGGATAATCACAATCCATCTTTCTGCTCAGTAGAGTAGAACAAAGAAATAAAAACAAACAACAATAACTATCATCTTTTTGCTTTTAATTACTCTGTATCTTGCAATTGGCCAATGTTATAGAAAAATAACAGAATCTGTTAGAAAGTGCCTTCCAATTAAGAAAAATATAAAAATATTTATTATCCCATTTACCCCATAGGGAAAAAAAAAATCTTTTTACTTTGATAACATGGCAACCACATGAGCTGTCCAAAAGATTGTATAAGGTAGATTACTGAGGTGGAGGGAGAGAAGGGAGATAAACTTCTTGATAGATCACAGAAACGAAGACCATTTTGGATTCTGGTCTCTTAACTAAAACAATGTGAGCTCCACCAGGACACAGCAATGGGAGCTTGGCACTGTTGGGTGACTTTTCAGGTATGCGGGGAGGTTGAGAAGATGCTCACCCTCCCTGGAGGTCTCCCTGACTCTTTGGTCCGTGAGCTACAGTGGTTGCTATGCCATCTACCAGTTCCCCAGAAAGCAAGTGCAACATACAGTCTAAAGTCTCCTGCCATTGTCCCCACGGTTGCCTTTTGTCTGTGTCTTGTGAAATGACAGAGGGCAGCACAGGCCCCCTCTTCTCTGCTTGCCATTCATTCACTCGCTCATTTGATAAACATGTATTCACTGCATGCTATGTGCCTAGAATTTAGCTAAACAATAGAACGTTGTACAAGGTCAGGGTGAGATCATGAGGACAAAGGTGGCGCTGGTCTTAAAAAAAAAAATTTCAAACCCAACCCTACAAATGCTTCAGAAAGAAAAGGATGAATATTTGTCTCCCCTTCTAGGCCATTTTGGCCTCATTTCCACTCAGGAATTAAATGGATGGCTCTGTAATGTGTTCCTTTCACACTGCCCTTCATCATCTTGGACCACAGAGGTCTGACATTTTAATGGCAATATGAGAGCTCAGAATACAATCATCTTTTGATGACAGGTTTAACTAACACTGAATTATAAAAGAACCTTCGTGGTTGTACACATGACATCGACATAATTAGAGGACAAATTCTTTTTGATCGTTGCTATGACCATCAATACCAAATTAATTTATACTCCTGGACCACTGTGTGTGAAGTGCTACCAAGCACGGTGACATTGTTTCCTGGCTTTGAGGGTCACAAAGGCAAATGCTTCCATAACTTGCAGCTGGCTTTCTTTCCCAGCTGTCCTCCTCTTCTCTCCCTAGCCCCTCCCCTCTATTAGTTTTCATTTAATTGTAACATTCTCTAGCAAAACTAAAAAGAAATTAAATGGCAGGACTCTGTGACAGACACAAGGGCTGGTCAGCACAGGAAGCAACTAGAAATAACCTTTAAGGAGGGTCAAGCGTAATTCTGCAGCTCCTAGTGTATGCAGCATGCCTTCAGAGGGAGCAAGGAGTCTTCCAGAGCTTAGGAGCTCAGAGGACAGGGGTAGGTGACGTGATGCAGGGGAGTTTTTGTCATTGTTGCCCTTCCTTGAGGATGCAGAATTTGACTGAAGTTGTCAGTTATACCAAACCTGCACTCCATGTTCATCACAGCTCTATTTACAATAGCCAAGATGTGGAACCAACCTAAATGTCCATCAGCAGATGACTGGATAAGGAAAATGTGGCATATATACACAGTGGAATACTATTCTGCCATAAAAAAGAATGAAATTCTGCCATTTTGCAACAACATGTTGGAGCTTGGAGAAACTTACGTTAAGTGAAATAAGCCAGACACAGAAAGAGAAATACTGCATGTCCTCAATCATAAGTGGACAAGAAAGAAGGAAAGAAAGACCATTATAAAATGTTGGACTTTCAGGAGAGAACAGACGAATAGTTACTAAAGGTAGGAAAGGGGGAGGGGGAGGGGGGAGAGGGCACAAAAATTAACTACGATTTGTAATGATGAACATGCTAATAATATTGATTTGATCATCACATACTGTACACAAATACTGATAGTCAACTCTGTACCACATAAATATGCATGAAACATTTAAAAAATAAAAATACAATACATAAAAATTAGAAATTAAAAAAGAAAAGAAAACAAAACAGAAAACAAAGCTCACGTAAGCTGGAGGTGGCACAGGCAGCCAGCCCGAGCGTGTGGCACCATCTCTACTTTCACCCTCATTTGCACTCATTCTGTGCACATTTTCCAAGCACCTCCATGAGCTGAGCTCTGTGCTCACAGCTGGGACCCATGCGTCTCAATAGACACTGAGGGGATAACTTTTGGGGGTATGAAATGTCAGTCCTTTTTAGGTCTTACTGTGTGATCAATCATTATAGCATCACCTAGATCTTAGATCCTTGTCCTAAACATTTTAGAGAAAAGTGATTTTAGAAACAGGTGGAATATGAGATGCCCTGGATGTCTATTAACTAGCTCAAAGTTGTCTGGTATTTTCTAAGTCCATTTGGAGATCAATTAACCATTTCTTGTGGGCCAACTGCTCCCTTCTGAAAAGGTTTTTATGGGCTCAGAATGCCTATTACATTGTTTCTTTTCATGCCTTTTTGTTAAGTTCAGTTTTTTTCCCTCTACTAAACTGCCACTTTTTAATGATCACATCAGTTTCATGTTTCTTGGATGGAGCAAATTGCTGTCATTTATGAGCTACCACTGCCTCAGGGCATTTTTTCTTTCTGGTTGGTCTTTAACCTAATAACATACTTCTGTGTCTACCCTAATGGCATCTTGACGATGATAATGGGCAGAAGCTCAATTAGGAAACATTATGAATCAGACAATTCAGTCTTTCACAGTGTGCAGGAATTCCTAAAATGACAAAGGGATTTTATTTTCTTTTGTTCCCTGCCACTCTAAATCCCTTCCTTGTTTGTGGCCCATGCCCACCCACATCACTCTTTTCAACACATTTCTCAAGGTTACTAAAAAGATGTAACTAAAGGTTACATCTCAGGCGAGCAAACTCCTTACCTATTTGCCAATCCCAGGGCACCTTTAACAGCTCCTTGTGCTCCATTATAGCTCTGCAAATGCAAAGAAAGTGAATCTGATGACTAAGATTGTAATGCATTCTACTTCCTCCCCCACCAACCTCCCCTTACCAATTTTATAAAAATAATGAGGCAACCAATTGAATTTCAAAAATAACTTTGGGCCATGAAGACACAAGTCTAATCGGGCAGCCTGCGGTTCATCCCTGAAGGATCTTGTTAGGCGTGGCCTGCAGCAGTGACAGAATGCTGGTGGGCATGGGGGACGTCCGACCTTCCACTGCCTTTCTTGCCCAAACAGTCTGCCTATAGCCTTCTTGCTCCTTCTTGTTCAGATGCTTTCTAAAATAGCCAATGGTGAGGTTCAAAAAATTTCTGTGCTTGCAGGTTTAATCAATTTTCTGATTGGAATTCTCTAGTGCTATGATTCTCAAATTTAAATGTATGTGAAGCCACCTAAAGAATGTGTTAAAACAATGTTTCTTGGGTCCCATCCCTAGAGATTCTGATTCAGTAAATCCAGGTGGGGCCCATGGATGTGAATTTTTGTCATGTACTCATGTGATGCCAGTGCTGCTGGTTCAAGGACCACACTTTGAGAACTACTGTTCTCAAAGAGGACCAGGAGGCAAGGCTGGCTCTATTCCACCAGTGTTACTTTGGTTCCAGTGCACCCCCAAGGTACCCCATTTGCCAAACACACCCTAATGCCACATTCATTATTTTGGCAGCGGTGTCCCCCAAAGGGCTCAGTCAGCTCTAACTGAGGCAAATAAGCACTAAATCTCTGAATATATTTTTCGGACTCAAGAATAATAATCCATAAAATGAGCCCATCCATCCACAAAATACTGGCTGTGAATAGTTGAACTAGGCAATCCCTTTTTCTCTCACAAAGCTGAAGCACCAGATTTGGCAGCTTTAAAATGCCATCGTCATTTCAGAATGAACCCAAAATAAAATCCTTCTCAGAGAGTCTTCCCATCTCTGTGCCTTGTTTGCTATGGAGTGTTTCACTAGAACATCAGAACACTGAAATTTGGAGCATTGTCGTAAAGAGCCTATTTGCAAAACATGTTTCCAGTGATGACAAATTATCTTCCATAAATAATTTTAGACACTGAACCTACACAATTACAAAGTACTTGCTTTGTAGAAAGGGATTTGGTGAAATCAGAATTACTTGTTGGTAGAAAGGGATTTGGTGAAATTAGACCAGAGGTTATACTATCATTCTTTATTCCTTACATGAAGCTCAAATATATGGTCTTTACTGATGGAAAATTATTACACTGATTCTCACAACAAATTCTGAGGCACTAGTCAGTGGTGACTTCTATGCTCCAATTCTGGAATTATTGCAAAACTGGTGCTTTTGACTTTTTGATGCTTAGTGAATGTCTGGGTTATATCTATACCTTTCTAAGGAAAACGGAAATGATAAATTCTAAGAGATAAATTTGAAATATAGTTCACTCTTGCAAATCCATAAGCAATAAAAGAACAAATTTATAAAAGGGCAATTTTAAATGATAAGTTTCCTAACAGCAGTTGTCACTAGTAAACAGAATGTCCTTTCTTGGAAGTGCATTGAATCGTGACACTTATACTTAGTTTTTCTGCTTCTCTGAGTAATAACCCACCCACTGGCTTGGAGAATCAATGTACTTCTGATGCTTTCATGCAAATTATCTTCAAAGTCCATTAAATGTTGTATAGCAATTTATAATAAACTTATGTAATTTGGAAGAAATTAACTCATAAAGATATTGAGTTTATAGATTTTATGAAACCTCTGTGTGGGAAATTAGTGACTGGTTTCCAGCTTTGATTTTCATACCTCAGGACAAAAATCATAAGTCTAAGTCCTGATAGTGTCGTCTCTATGCCTTCCTTGTCACTTTTACTCACAATTGGATTCCACTGAAAAATGCACCGAAGAGACCAATCATTCCCAGGAATTCCACTCGGCTCAGTGTTCGGATGATGTATTCTTCCCAGACGTTAGAGATGCCATAGAGTGTGGCTCCTCCTAAGACCAGAAGATCTCCTACCAGCTTATTTTCCCCTAGGAGCCAAAAAAGCAGAGGGAACTTAATTAAAATTTTCTTAATAAGAATCTGGACCAGTAAATTGAACTTCCTTTGCCATTTTATTCTGACATTTTACACAAGTCCTTCAATTTCCAACTGGGATTTAGTAAAGTTTGTTTATCTGTGCTCTGGACATGTTCTGATATAGGAAGGTTGCCTAAGTCAACTCAAGCAGAAGTCTTCCCTAACTAAGAAAGAGACCAGTTTCTTGCAGAAAACACCCACTCAACCAAGCCCAATGTCTTCTGTCCAGGTATGTGTTCATAAACATATGCTAAATACATGCACGTGTTATTTTTGCCTCAGGACACTTTGCTCATTTCCTTTAGTTTCCATGGTGTAGTGAACATGGTGTAGAACAAAGAGAATCACTGTGAATTTCCACCCTTGCTACACAGGGAGAGAAGCTATAACAGAAGCAGTCAGAACGCTATTTTGACCATGGGCAAAATGCATACTTGCTTAGAAATGAGTGAAAGGAATTACAGGTTGAAATTTCCAACTACTCTGAAGTAAGTAACATAGGAGGGGAAATATATGTAATTCAATATCATATTAATATTTTCCTTTTTTCATTAAAAGTGTCTATTTGTCTTGAATTCAATTTTGGTTGGTTTTGGTTTATGTCCAATTTTTAATAAATGCTTTACCCAGGTATTTTCTATAATTAGGCAAACTCTTCTTACTCCAGTAAGTGCAGAGCCAGGGAAGGAGAAGAGTGGAAATGAGGAGGTGGTACAGCCTAACTGATGGGCTCTGGACCCAAGTGGTCTCTGCTCTGCCCTGGGCAAGTCAGTGGCCCAGGAGCTCAGCAGACACGCAGCTCTGGGGTAGCAGAGGCGCGGGATGGGAAGGGACTCCATTATGATTCTAAGGAAGGGACTCACCTTAGATTAGCCTTGGATTCCCAGATTAGTTGGAACAATCTACAACTGTAGAACTGGGTTCTCACTGTTCAGTTGGAAGCACTGAGCATGCATTCTCTAGGTAGTGGCTTCACATGAAAGAAACTGGGCAGGGCTTGGAGAAGACCTCTGCATGTGGTCACCTTGGAAGATTATATCTCTACTTTAAATGGTGCCAGCTTTTCTAAGGCAACTTGCCACCCTGGTAAGGATCAGAGAGAGAGGAGAAGAGACCCTGAAAGGCAGCAGTTTGCTGGAGTCACCCTCAAGGGAATGGAGCTGAGAAGGTGACTCTGGAAGGGCTTGAAGCTCTCCCTGGGTTTGTAGGGCATCAGCCATCACTGTTCAGCAGATGCGACAGAGCTTGATGAGGCCCTGATGAGAAACCCGACCTGCTAGGAGGTCCCTTGGCACATGTTCTAGGGAAATTCAGGCTGCTGTGACAGAATGTGAAATCTTCAGCAATCTGATTAATCTTTTTTATGTGTCAACTATAAGATAATGACAAACTTTTAATTTTAAGTAGTTCATTTGAGGAATGACCCATAAGATAAAACATATCTATAAGTAAAATATAAAATTAAAATGAGCATGATTCAGTCTCTACATTCAGGAGACATTTCAGAATCTTGTGATGACATAGAGTCCTTATTATGAATATCAATTATTGCTGTACAGTGAAGTGTGGAAGTGCAGCTTAATAGAGTTCTTGGTTAATAAAATTAATTTTACATGGATGAATTTAGGAAAGTTAAATCATATTGAAATATTTTAATAGAAATTAGAGGAACATCAAATCTATCTTTTAAAAGTCCAAAAAGAAGATACACTGTTTCAGTGAATAGTCTCACCAATGTTTTTCAAACTCCCCATTTGTATAGTTATTGCCCATTTTGTTAACTAGCCTTTACTATAAGAAATCTACACACTAGTACTTTGAGTCTTCACCAGTTCAGTGATAATTACCAACAATAATTCTGTGTAATCACAAGTTCAGAAGGATTTTCTGTTATCAGTGACAAAAAGATTAAATATTATTATAATTTCACTGGTAATTATAATTTTCAGTTTTTAAATCTTTTGAAAGTGGATTCATATATGAAAATTTAGTTGATTAAATACAATTAAACTGACCAGAACATGATTTTACCCAACCATATTATATAATGAAGTGTTTGATAAAAGAAGTATAAGAAAGTACTACACCTAATATTTTGTATGTAAAATTTGTATCTAGTTACCTGGAAATTACAATATATTACTTTGTATTTTATGCACTGTTAATGCAGTAGGGTGGTGCTAGTTTTTTTGTACAATGATCATGGGGAAAATTTTGCTCAGAAAATCTGTCATTTATGTGTGTATGAAACGACGATGGGCAATGATGTTTTGCAAATTTTTGATAAATAGACACATTTGAAATAATAAAATGTCCATCCAACCTGATACTCTTCTCCCTCTTCTTAACTTCACACCATAAGTGGGTGTCTGTGGCACCCACTGTATTCCACTCCATGTCTGTTACTTGTAACTTATGTGTCTTACCCTTACTTCTACCTGTTCTCTTATAAAGTGGGGTTGAAGGGCACAGACTGTGACTTATTCAGCTTTATACTCTGTGTGGTCCCTAGCGTGGATCCTGAAAGACTGTAAGTTCTCAATGTCTAAATTAATTGAACTGACTGAAAGGTTTTAATTCATCCTATGGTAAAGGTTTTGAATGGCAACAGCTTTCAATTCAAGTAGAGTTGGATAGAATCATATCTCTGCCACTTACCAGCTGTGTAGCACTGGGCAAGCTATAGAGTCTGTACTTCAGTTTCCTTGTCTTAAAATGGGGTTATTGTCAGAATAAAATAAATTAATACATGTGAAATGCTTAGCATAGTATCCGACACTTATTAAATATTTGTTAAATTGTCATTAAAAAGAGTGAATCAATCATTCTGTTTGAATAACCACTTGTCTCTTTGGGTTGGGCATTTCTCATTTTGGATTGCTCTCTGATTCTAATCAACACAGTCATAATTGCTTTGCAAGAATTTATTTTCCTTATTAGGTTTTCGTTTAAGTACAGAAGCATCAGTTTGGAGGAATATTTGTGTACGTGTGGTGGTGGGAGGAGAAGAGGGAAGGTTATTTAAAATCACTACTTACAACTAGGTCAAGAAATAAATGCTGGTGCCTGCCCGGTGGCGCACTCAGTAGAGTGCAGCGCTTGGGAGCATGGCGGTGCTCCTGCCGAGGGTTCGGATCCAATATAGAGACCGGTCTGCTCACTGGTTGAGCACGGAGCGGGCGCAACACCGAGGGTTGCGATCCCGTTGCCGGTCCCCGGTACAGGCGCGACACCGAGGGTTGCGATCCCGTTACCGGTCAGTAAAAAAAAAAAAGACAAAAAGGAAAAAAAAAAAGAAATAAATGTTGAGTTATACTATTCTGAAGTGTTGAAAGACTATTAGTGCAACGGTGAAAATGTACACATCCCATTTCGACATTTAAGTCGAAAATAGGGAGACCAACTCTTATTTTCTTGGGAATCTCTCGGTTTTAGTACTTTTAAAAGTCTTGCATCTAGGGAAACCCCTCTGTTCCGGATTTACCCTAATTTACTATGATAAAACAACTGTACATTTCTTATAGAAATCACAAATACAGAAAAGTAAGTACTAAGTGGTATAGTAGAAAGAAAACTGGCTAAAATTCACATCTGGGCCACACAAGTTAGTAATTATGTGCCGTTACAGAAGTTTCTTAACTTCTCTGAGACTTGATTTCTTCAGCTGCAAAAATGAGAATAAAGTTCTTTGTACAGTTGGGAGGATTAAATGAGATAATGTATGAGAAAGTGCCTGGCACCAGTGGGTGCTCAATAAAAATGTCACTTTTACTTGACTGTATTAAATTATCTGGCTCTTCAAAAATATTTTCTTTTCCTTGAAATAAAAATAAAATTATGTCTAATAATAACAAATTGTTGTATGGATATCTAACATTTTTAATAAATGAACTGTAAGATGCAAAATATTATGGTAGAAAGAGGATATTTTGAAGGGCAAGAAATATACTTTGCAAAAAGGAGCTATTTTAATTGAGTTTTATCTTAATCCTATTGCTTTCTAAACTTCCCTTTAATCTCTATAAATTTCCCCCGGAAAGTAGAAGAGTCATGGAGATGTATCTCTCAGGCCTTACTAAGTCATTTTTATGCACTCCAACATCTGTAATATTCTCAGGATCCACTTTTATCAAATGTCATTCCCCCCACGCATCAGTAAATGCAGAGATGGTCTCCCACAGGAGGCCTGTAACGCTGACATGGAGTTGAGGTGGCCGAGAGAGAATGCGCTTATTAGGCCCACCGATCTCTACTGACAAGTGTGGAAAAGACATTTCCTTTGAAGTGAGCTCAAAGGCATGGAAGCTTCCTATAGTGGATGCTCAGTTGTATCATGACACATGCAGAATTAGAACATAGTGTTGTTTGTGTCCTTCCCACTGTGGACACCACTCCACAGGCTCCAAGCCAAACTCTGCCATGCCATGGACTGGGACACCTCCTCTCCAGCTCTGTCAACAGTGGGTGAACTTGCTGGTCAAGCTTCATTGTGAGATTATTCCTAGCACATCATTCTGTGTCCTGACATTTACATTTTGCATCTGGAGTGCTTGATGCCTTCTGAGAAGTTTCCTTCAGCAAGGCTTAAATCAAAATGAGGAATTCCTGGATATCAGATGAAGAAACATGCTAACAAGGTAAAATTAAGGCAATGATTTTAACTGTAATGAGGTCAAAGTAAATTTGAATAGGTCAAAATCAATGTGCTTGGGGCCAGAATTGTCAAAATCCTAAGCGAAGGTGAAACATGGATTAAACAATGTAAAAGGGATCAAGTCAGATGCTCTCTTTTCCTGTGGAAAGCTCTTTTCATGATGATGATTATATGACATTGAATTCCTAATTCTGGTGAATGTTTGAAGTATTTTAGAAAAGTTTTATGTCTCTGGTTAATTAATGCAATTGAACCAACTCTACCATAAAGGGGAAAAAAAATGGAATATTTTTCATAATGATACACATCAGTTTTAGGATTACATTGACCTCAAAGGCAACGTGTTGTTTTCTTTTTTAAAGAATTTTATATGATAGCTTAAATTGCACCTTATTTAACATTTTTATAAAGGTACAGCACATCCAGTCATGATTTTGTAAAATAAGCCCTTGGATCCTATATCTGGGCTGGCCTTCAAACATCATGCCGTGTGCTTGGGCATCATTTCAACAGCACAGAAGGTACTCCTCAATGGTAAAGTTTAACTCTGTTAACACTGGTGTTTCATATGTCACAAAACCAGTGGTGCTGTGGACCTTAAACAGATTTACACGGACAGATAAAATAGCACTCCATATGTTTTAGCCACATCTACACCATTTTTTAAAAGTGACCACTCTGGAAAGGCCCTCATATGGACTTACTCTCTTTTTCTTAAATAGTTCTACTCCTTTGTTAACACTTCATTTGAAATCAAGAAAGCATTTTTTTTGCAGGATTAGTGAATACAATCTAGCGAAATCAATTCGAGCTTAATATTGTAGGCTTAAATGTTAAGATTTATCAGGACAATTGTCTTCCTTAACTTTGGAAGGCAAGATGATGGGGATGCAGCAAGTTAGACTTTTCCTAATCAGTCGTATGTGCTTCTGCCTAGTCTGTGTTTACATCGTGCATGGAAAGCTGAGAAAGCATAATCAAATCGTGATTTTAGAATAACTGGGCACATCGTGTTAGGCAAAAATACCATCTGATTTGTCCAAAGAGATTATCCATATCATGATCACTATGTGTATAGAGCATAAAATTGGCCCTTTCATATGATGTCTATTGATGTGCCATGGAACTAGTGTTACATAGAAGAGAATTTGGGAAACACTGGGGTATGTATTTTCAGTCTGTTTGTTGAGGTGGGGACTGATAATGCTGTGCAGGCTGCAGGTGTGTGAGGATGAGACTGTCGTTCTTTTGCTCTGTGTCATATCTTCAGCTCTCAGCAACACAGGAGAGGGAAGTAGGCCTGCCCCGGAGGCCAGGAGCCCTGGGATTCAGTCCCTGCTCTGTCAGCTCTGTGACCCTGGGTAACTCACTTGGCTTCCCTGGATCTTGGTGTTCTCGTATGTCAAACATAAAGGTGCTGAATAAGTTCCCTTTCAGCATAAAGTTCTATGTGCAACACAAATGACATCATTTCAGAGATTTCATATGACCTAGTTACATAAAGAGAAATGCCCAGTTTTGACTTTTTAATCATCTAATTTCCTAGAAGAAAGGGCAATTCCAAGAACTATAGAAAAGTGGGTACTTTCTACCCCATTCTTGATGCTAGCAAAGGTGGTCATTTTATTCTGTTCCAAAAGCACAATGATTTGGGTACATTTCAAAGAAATGCAATGCTTCAAATCACTTAGGATCAGGATGCCCTCTGCAGATTCATAGCAATTTCATGAGTTAATTATGAAGCTTTACCTTATGGGTCTATAAGCTATGATTGATACCAATAACCCCTCCCCACAAAACAAATAAACAAACCAAAAGCAATGCATAAGAAGAGCAAACTTAGCTCCCCCTCATAAAAATTCTGAGCACTTCTAATCTATTCTGAAAACTTTAAATGTCTACTTTTAGGCCTATAAGTCAACCTTTACGCAGTAGTTTGAAAGATCTGTCTTTCTTGGGCTTTGCAGAGACATGGTTGGGGTGAGGAAGCGTAGGGAAGGTCCTTATAGTTCAGGAGTGAATTGACTCATTGCCGCCACCTCTAATCAACATGTCTGGGCCAGGCAGCTCTGGCCTCCAAAACATCCTCCAGGTAGGTGCTGACTCAGTTTCAAACACTGTCTGAATGTTCCTGAATTCATGTAGAAAGGTCATACAGGCTGCATTTTTCATCCTTCATTAATTCGGGAAACATGTATTAAGCACCTCCTATGTGCCAGTTTTAGGTACAGGAAATTAACATGTATAGGACACAAACACTGGGAAGATCAGATTCTTAAGGTCCTTGTTTCCACCCAACCATGAATATTCCATTTCTTAACTTGGCCTTCCCCACAGAGGTAAGTTACCTGGTGAACACCTGAAGACTCACCTGCTCCCTGATGCCTTCCCACGAGCACATCCGCTCCTGCCATGCAGCCCATTCCCAGGATGCAGACAACAATGCCGATGAAATGCACAGCCTTGTACCGGATCAGCAGGAAGAACCAGGAGAGCAAAATCACAACTGGGATCACAAAACAGTCCAGGAGCTATCGGGAGGGCAGAAGGTAAAGAACAACAGAAGGTTCAGGGGGAAGCTTTTCATGTAATAGAGAAAAGTAATTTAGCTCCATTCAAAGAGTCATGTATTTCTCCTGAACCTGAGTTTTTATGTAGACCCAGAACTGATGCAGTTAAGACAGACTCTGAAATAAATGCAAGTTAACTTTATTTTCTCACTTAATTGTTAACATCCCTGAAGCCTTGAGGGAAAGGGGAGAAGGTAACTCAATAAGACAGGCTGGTGGTAAAGGTTCTCCTGCCCCTACTGTGTTTGGGGCTCTTCAGCCTCCCATCTTCTTCAGAGACATGGCAAGCTCCATGGGAAAACCTGAGGCATGGGGAGAATATGCCAAGCCATGTTAGATCATCCCAATACTTTAGGACTAGATCTGGACATGGGAAGGGAGGGTGCCTCACCTGAATAATTTAGAAGAATAATTCTAAATTATTAGAATTTAGGTAAAAGTTGAATCTAATTTCTCCCAGACAACTGTCTCCCCACTATCAGTAAAAGTTACTTAAGCTGTCCTTGCCATCTCACTCTTAAAAGAAAAACATTGCTCTAATACAAATACAAATATTAGTCTCAAAGTTTACAAATACTTTAAAAATACTACTGTAAAAAAAGGAGTTTAAAAAAGAAGGTTGAACAGAATATAGAAAAATTATCTTTGTTTTCATTTTTTATATATTTTGCATGAATAGTGAAATTCCATCTGACATGGAATCTCCAAGAATTGGTGGGGAGTTTGCCCCAATCAGGTAAAGAGATAATGTGGTGAAGATCCCTGTGCCAGGAGCCAGAAGACCTGAATTTGAGAACTAGATCCTTACTTATAGCTGTGTGACCTTGGGCAAATCACAAACTCAGGAAGCATCAATTTCTTGTTAGCAGAATAAATATAACAACCCCACTGCTTTTCCAAAAGATTAGTGTGAAGCTCAGAGATAATACATATAAAAGTATTTTGTAAATTATGAGGCCCTCAATGCTGGTTTATAACCATATAAGTTGGTTCAGTCTCTATTACACCCTGGTAAGACCCCTGGATATGCTTCCCAAAGTAGCATCTTCATTAGACAAATTAATGTCCCCTGGGACTTTGAACTCCATGTACCAAATGAGAAACTCGTGATTTGTCCCATTGCCCAATACAGAATCCTAAATAAGTAGCCCCTACCTCCCAGCAGCCAGTATAAGACAGTGATCCCTAATACTCCTTCACTCTCACTGTCTACATCCTAATGATCACAAAGTTCTGTCAATTCCATCTTCTAAATGTCACTAAAATATCTTCTAAATATCTCTCAAATCTCATCTTCTAAATTCTTCTTACCAAGTTCTGTCAATTCTGTCTTCTAAATACCTCTCCCACTTCTGCCACCTAGACTGAGCTAGCATCATCTCCTACCTGGAACAAATCCTTCCTTCCTGCCTCAGGGCCTGCACTCATGCATCCTCCTCCTTCTGGAATGCTCTATTCTAATTCTTGAACTTCCTGTCTCCCTTTCCTTCACTTATATGTTGTCTTCTCAAGAAAGCCTCTTGGATCCCCAGGCTAGGTCAGGCCCTGTACTTTTCCTTTGTAGTGTCAATTGCAATAGTACCTAATTAATATGGACTTATTGGCATAATGTCTGATTTCCCCACTCATCTGGATGTCCATGAGGGCAGGACTCTATTTCCATCACCCAGAACACTGAGAAGTATCCAGTAATAGTTACTGAACAAATACATACAAAGATTTTTAATGATCAGAAACATCAGAATGGAGTTTCCAAGATTCATTAAAGCCTGAAAAAGGTTTGTGTATTCTCAAAGAACCCTTGAATGTTAGAGTCAGAGTGGCTTGTTGGCACTGTAAACAGCACTCAGAGTTCCCTCCAACAGAGAGAGCATACCTAGAGTTGTGGAGTGGGATTGGGGGGAAGGGAAAGGATGCCGGGGATTAATTGGGTGTGGAACACAGGGAATAAAATCACAATTTGAGGTAATGGGGATGCTGATAGTATTGATCTCACCATTACATCTTGGGCACAAGTGGTAATGGTCAGCTTTGTACCCGGTGCATATGCATAACCAATAAAATTTTTTAAAAAATTCCCTCTATTCCCAAAGCTTTTTGGGACCTACGCAGAGCCTGGTGCTTCTCTGTGCATGAGTCTTCTTTGCAAAATGAAACAAGTGCTCAGAATAGTAAGCTGTCCCTAGGGTTGCCATGAGATGATGAGGTGAGGAAGGACCATGTGAATGCTAAGTAGCACTGTGATGGCTGGGGGCTAAGCCTGGAGGTCACAGCACTCCTGTAGCTATGTGTAGGGGGTGGTGGCAGGTAGGATTATGCTACAGCACACAGTTGGTCTCTGAACAGTTAATTAGCAATGTAAGTTAATGATCCTACTTGATGTGGTAATATGTTCTAAGGCAGGCTTTACAATTGGCCTCAGATGCCATTTAAGAATATTAGGAAATTTCAGTTTTTCAGTGAAAAGTGTTCACTGGGCATAAAACAGTTGATGTTTTGTTTTTAAAATTAAAAATGATTGAATCAAGTTGAAATATTTAGCCACATGTTCCACAATTGGAATTTCATGATCTGGCTGGAAGCCCTGGGTCAGTGGAGCTGAAGGCCTCCATTCCTGAATTATCAAGGGCAAACTAGGCCATCACCCAATTTTTGGGAAAGGATGAAGTGAGCCTCTTTGGTTCTCAGTGTCATTAAAAACCCCAAAGCACTTGATGAGTCCTGGGATCTATTCCCTTAATGGTTTCAGTTGAAAAATCCTTTGTAAGTGTCAGGAGGTCCTGTGGGTAAGGGAAGACTTTTAGAAGAAGAGAATGGAAATAAAGATATAATCAAGCCAGGGTTTTTGGGACATCTGAGTCAGGGAAGCTTGGTGCTCAGCATACAGTGGGGACTCAATAATTGGTGGCTGAGTGGATTAATGAATGGACTGAGAGATAATCAAGTTTGCTACTGGCATTTGGGTGAGACGATTCTTCATTTTGCAAGACCGCCCTCTGCAGGGCACTTAACATTGTAGGACCCTGACCTTTAACACACTCTACACATTTACAAATGCCCCCGGAGGGCAGTATCTCCCCGTTAGGATCACAGAGACCCCTTTGGCAGTAACATGGATGAACTTGGAGAAAATTATGTTGAGTGAAGTAAGCCAGGCACAGAAGGAAAAACACCGTTAAGTCCTCACTCATAAGTGGGAGCTAAGAGAGAAAGAAGGAAAGAAAGACCACAGTGGTGAGTTGGATTTGCAGAGGGAGAGAGCAGACCTAGGGTTGCAGGGTGGGGTGGGGGAACGGGAGGAGGGAGGTCGGGGATTAACTGGGTGGTGGACACGGGAAATAACCCCAATTTGTGGTAATGGGCATGCTGATAGTATTGATCTGGCCATCATATCTTGGGCACAAGTGGTGACAGTCAGCTTTGTACCCCATGAATAAAATAAAATGTACCACCAATAAAATAAAAATGATTTTTTTCTGCATAAAAAGAAAAATAAAGTTCAAATCCAAAATAAACAAATAAATAAATAAAAGTTAGGGACTCACAAGTCCCAAAAGGTGAAATGATGAACTCAAGGTCACATAAATTATTGGTATCAGGAGTAGTTACTTCATAATGATTTTTTCGAACAATATTTTAACGATGGTAAATGACAGGAACATTGAACTGCTACAGCTGGAGGTCTCACCACGGCATCTGTAACTACAGGAAATAGTTTGGCAGCTGCTGTTAGTAAACACGCTATAATTTTTTGGTCATTTTTGCTGCCAGCCTTTCCCCTGTGGTCATATAGCATAAAACACAGTGACAAAATAATTTTCCAATAGTTTTCTTGTAGCTTAATTCCTTAGCAAAGTGGTTGCTAGAGTAATAAAAATGAGAAGACTAAAACAGACTGTTAGAAAAAAGAAAAAAAAACCCAAAACCACTTCTGATTCTGTCATTAATCTGTTTAGGAGATTTAATTTCCTTTGCATACATTTCTTTATCCAAAAGGAAATGATAAAATATTAATACCAAAAAATTAAACAAATGAATGTTATTTTATAACCATCTTATGCTCTACAAAGCTCAAAGAATATTAAAAACACTTTGGAAAAAAAGTGCTCGTTACCGTTACATTTACATTTACATCCATGTAGCATCTTTTTTTCTAAGCATTTAAAATAATTTTACTCTCCTTATATCGTTAATCCTCACACAATGCATGCCAGAGAGGTCTATGATCCTGTTCTATGACTTTATTGGTAGAGAGACTGAGGCACACCATGCCCGATGGCTGGGGCAATCACATCATCACGGTGACAGTACCAGGGCTATTATTTGAATCTTGTGGTTTTAAATAACATTGGCATAAGTTGCATTAAGTTTACACTTACAGTTTGTAAAACAATCACGTTATTTTTTACTTAATCCTCATAACAGTCCTTTAAGGGAGTTCTGACTGTACCATTTTATAAATAAGGAAACTGAGGGTTCAAGAGTAAAGCCAGTGTTAGTTAGACAAGATCGAGCGCATTCAGGGTGGCATGGCCCTGATGAGTGTTAGAATTGGGGCTAAAATACTAGTCTCTGGACTGCTAGGTCAGAGTTCAAGTGCAGCTTCCAGAAGTTATTTAAATAAAAATGGTCTGTGTTGATATTGTTTCCAAGACAACAGAAGACAGTCAACATTAAATGACATTAAAGTTATCTGCATATAGGAGGATTGTATACAGGAGGATTGCAGCATCATTTAACTTTCCTCTCTCTCCCTCTCCCTTTTTCTTTTCCACTTCAGCCAGTCTCTGACCATCTTACCACTGTATCCTTCCCTGCAGTCTTTAATCTTGGTTATGCCCTCTCCTACACACACACACACCATCCCTCCCTTCCTGTGAATTAATGTCCACTCAAGCTTCTCTCTTCCTTTGGATGATACCTCCACTTGCCAACACTTCTCAGACTCCCAGTTTCTGAAAGTATGTTCATTCATAACGCCTGCCTCCCGACATGGTCACTGCATGCTCCCGGCAGTGCGCAGTTTCATGAAGATGTACATTTCCACGTGTCAGTGAAATGCGCTTTCACAGACTGCCAAGCCTCCTTAGAGTTGGTGGGTATCCCCAGTGGTATCCTGGTTTTGTGGAATGTTTTTCAAGTCTTTCATCCATGTGAGTTCACAATGCTATGTGTGGGATGCAGAGAAAGTCACAGGCCCTGGAGCAGTTGCATAGGGTGGGTGTGGAGGGCCGGCTGTACTTAGCAGCCCTACCAGGGGCTTAGGGTCTTCCACAGGGCAAACACTGGGACTCCCCAGCCCCAGTGGAGAAGGAGATAGAGGAAGTCCGCTGGATCAGCAGGGTTCTGCTTCACCCCAGGAGGAGACACTCCCAGTGCCCATGGGAGCCTGCCCTCTTTGGTTTTCTGGCTCTTTCCTCCCAAGTCCCCTCCTTCCCACTGCTGAGCCCATGGCTCTACATTGTAGCAGGAAGAGCAGCGCAGTGCCCTCTCCTTCTACCTAGACTCAGCCTGCCCCATACCCAGGGCCTAGCATTGGCCCCAAATCTGGCTCACCTGCCCCCTGTTACTCTGACGCTGTGAATTCTGACTTAAATTGTCTACATTTTCTACAAAGCACATGTGTTGAATATTATTGTGTGTGTGCATGTCTATATGCACAAATATCTAAAGAGTATTGTTTTGAATAAAGAAGTTTCTGTACACTGATAAATTTTCAACAAGCCCAAATCCAAGAACATATGTGGGAGATTTGGGACCATTTTGCAATCAGCGCATTTTTATGGACTAAGAATAAGTCTAATAAAACCGAATTCCTTCATTAACCAGTACCAGAGGAGACCTCTGGTCTAGATGCTTTTAGAGAGAATCCAATCCAAGTGTGATATTGACAGGGATTCTCTGATATCATACCACAGGTGAGATTATTGGGCTTTGTGTGATTATGACATATGTCACAGGACAGGACTTACATTATTTTTCTTATTCAATCACTTTGCATCAATTTTGAGAGCCATGTAGCACAACTGCATTTAACTATAACAACCTTATAATGTTATGATCGTGTTCGTGCAATGAAATTCTGTGTAAGTCAAAAATGTTGTGTCATCATGATCATCCAGGTGCCAGGTGGCCTCAACTTTCAGAGTTTTGACATTTAAGTTATACTCACAAGGACATTATAGAGACATAGACACACATCAACTAAATATTTTCACAGATTAAGGCACAGATAGACATAACTAAAGTTAGAGGGATAAAATGAATATCTTGTATGAAAAATAGGCTAAGTAAAATTAGTGGAATGGCAAGTGAGAAAGTCATGGGGGCTGCAGAACTAGAGGAAGAGTAAAGCTAGTTCATTCTTCATTCAGCTAACATTTATTGAGCATCTACTAAGTCCCAGGTTTTGAATGGAGATAGTGGAGAAATACACAGATGAATGAGACACTATTTCTTCCCTCAAGAAAATCATAATCCTGTAGGTAGGTACTACATTCACTTATTTATGAAATTTTTGTTGCATAGCTACTTTATAAGGGCACAGCCAGGCTCTGCGATAAAGTAGGTGAAATTGTCCCTGCACTCTGGGGACTCTCAGTCTAGGATAAAGACACACAATGGACAGTTTTCTCCTGTTTTTAAAAAAATACCTTTTAAAAATCCTAAACCTGTAATATAGATATTCTATCACATCATTAGATATTTATCACATCATTTTATCACATCATTATCATACCATAAAATTCACTCTTTTAAGGTGTGCATTTAAGTGGTTTTCTGTGTACTCATACAGTTGCACAGCTGCCACCACTATGTACTTTCAGAACATTTTCCCTGTCCCAAAAAGAAACCCAGTGCCTGGCAGCAGTCACTCCACATTCCTCCCTCCCCACAGCTCCTGGAAACCACTAACCTACTTTCTGTCTCTGGATTTACCTATTCTGGTTATTTCATATAGATGGAATCAGACATTATATGGCCCCTTGTGACTAGCTTCTTTCACCTAGCACAATGTTTTCATGGTTCGTCCATGCTGGAGCATGTATCAGTATCTCATTCCTTTTTATTGTCAAATAATATTGCATTTTATTGATACACCTCTTTTTACTTATCCATTCCTCAGCTGAAGAACATTTGGGTTGTTTCCACTTTTGGCTATTATGAATAATATTTCAATGAACATTTGCAAACAAGCTCTTGTGGGGAACATATTTGTTTCACTTATTTGGGTAGGCACTGAGAAGTGAACTTGCTGGGTCATGTGGTAATGCTCTATTTAACATTTTGAGGAATGACCAAACTGTTTTCTAAAAAGGCTACACCATTTTGTAATAACACTAGCATTGTACAAGGATTCTAATTCCTCAACATCCTTGTCAACATTTATTATCTGTTTATTTTTTAGATCTTAGCCATCTCAGTGGATTTGAAGTGGTATCTCATCATTTTGATTTGCATTTTTCTAAAGACTAATGATATTGAACATCTTTGAATATGCTTAATTGGCCATTTTTATATCTTCTTTGAAAAAATGTGTATTCCAATCCTTTGCCTATTCTTAAATTGGGTATTTGTCAGTATTTTTATAAAGTGCTATTTTAATCATTTTTCTATTTTTGAACATTTTATTTATTCCCAGTTCTTTTTAATTATAAAAGATGCTTCAAAGAACATACTTATACATAAATCTCTCCCTATAACTTTGAAAATTTCCTTAAGATAGATTCCTAGACATGAAATTATAGGTTTCAAGATGATAAACTTTTAAATTTATATTAAGCTGTCAAATTTTTTTTCCAGAAAGTCAGTAGCTATTTATTTGTGCAATTTCAGGTATGAATGTTCCAGTCTTACTGTATTCCTATCAATCTGTGCACTATCTTTTTAAAAATTGTCAATTTATGTCAAATATGAAATTTCATTATTGTTTTAAATTTAAGTTATGTGATTACTAATGAAGCAAAGCCTTTTTAATCTTCATTTTATACTGATTATCTGTATTTCTTTTAAGCAATAGCTACTCATGCATGCTTTACCTTCATTTTTTCACTTAAGTATTAGTATTATTACTAATATCTAAAATATCTTTATATATTAAGACTAATATCTTTTCATATTTGTTAAAAACATTTTTTACAGCTTTTTTTACAAAAAATCTTTTGTTTACAATTTTTTTAAGATAGAGGGGTTTAATTATTTAAACTCAGTTTTAGAAAATTCTTCTCTTTTCCAAAATTAGCTAAGTAGTCACCTATATATTCTTTTAGTTATTTATGATTCTTTTTTTAACATTTAAAATTGTATTTCATCTGGAATATTTTGTTGCATGAGATTAAGTTAATACCTAATTATATCTTTCTCACTATATTTGTGGCATCTGCCCATTTCTTGTTAGTCTGTAATATCTCAGATCCTCTCTGAGACACATTATAGTCAAACTCACAAAGTTGAAAGACAAAGAGAGAATTCTAAAAGCAGCAAAAGTGTCAAATCACCTATAAGGGAGCCCCCATCAGCCTAACAGCAGACTTCTCAATGGAAACTCTATAGGCAAGTACAAAATGGGATGATATATTCAAAATATTAAAAGAAAAAACTTTCCAGCCATGAATACTATATTCAGCAAGGCTATCCTTCAGAAATGAAGGAGAAATAGTCTACTTCCCAGACAAACAAAAACTGCAGGAGTTCATCACCACATGATCAGCCCTGCAAGAAATTCTCAAGGCAATCCTGCATCTGGAATGTGAAAAACAATAATCACTATCATGAATAAACAAAAAAGAACAAAACCCACGTAGAAAAAAATGCAAATGAGAAAGAGAAAGAAATTAAATCTTACCACCTCAAAAAACAACAAACATTGAAGATGAACAGTAAAAGGGAAAGAAAGGAACAAAAGATTTAAAACATCTAAACAAAAAGCAATAAAATGGCAGGAGTAAGAAATTACCTGTCACTAACAATCCTAAATGTAAATGGATTAAACTTCCCATTCAAAAGACATAGACCGATCAGATTAAAAAGCTAGACCCAATGGGCCGGCCCAGTGGCGCACTGGAGAGTGCACCGCTTGGGAGTGTGGCGGCGCTCCCGCCGAGGGTTCGGATCCCATGTGGAGACCGGTTCCCGCTCACTGGCTGAGCGCGGTACAGGAGCAACACCGAGGGTTGCGATCCTGTTACCGGTCAGTAAAAAGGACAAAAAAGGAGGAAAAAAAAAAAAAGCTAGACCCAAGTATATTCTGTCTTCAAGAGACTCACCTCACTTGCAAAGACACACACAGACTAAAAGTGAAAAGATGGAAAAAGATATACCACAGAAATGGAAACCAAAACTGAGCAGGAGTAGCTATTCTTACATCAGATAAAATAGACTTTAAGCCAAAAACCACAAAAAGAGACAAAGAAGGCAAAATATAATGAAAAAAGGGTCTATCCAGCAAGAAAACATAACAGTCATAAATATGTATGCACCCAACACTGGAGCACCTAGACATATAAAACAAACACTATTAGACCTAAAGAAAGAGATAGACCCCAACAAGATAATCGTGGGGGACCTGAACTTTTCTCTCTCAGTACTGGACAGATCATCTAGGCAACAAATCAACAGAGAAACACGGATTTAAACTACACCTTAGGTCAACTGGACCTGGCAGATATCTACAGAACTTTTCATCAAACGACTACAGAATAAACATTTTTCTCATCAGCACATGGGATATTCTCCATGATATATTGCATGTTAGGTGACAAATCAAGTCTCAGCAAATTTTTAAAAATTGAAATCATTTCAAGTGTTTTTTAAGAACACAAAGGATTAAAACTGAAAATCAATAACAAGCAAAACTCTGGCAACTATATAAGTACATGGAAATTAAACAACAGGCTCCTGAATGATCTACGGTTCTAAGAAGTTAAACAGGAAATCAAAAAGTTTCTTGAAACTAACGAAAATAAAGATGCGTCATACTAAAACCTGTGGAATACTACAAAAGCAGTTCTAAGAGGGAAGTTTATTGCAATAAAGGCTTACATCAAAAGAACAGAATGACTTCAAATGAACAATCTAATGCTGCACCTCAAAGAACTAGAAAAACAATAACAGTCCAATCCTAAAAGTAGTAGATGGAAAGAAATAATTAAGAACAGAGCAGAACTAAATGAAATAGAGACCTCTAAAAATGACGGAAAAGATCAATGGAACAAAAATCTGGTTTTATGAAAAGACAAATAAAATAGACAAACCATTAGTTATGTTATCAACAAAAAGAAGAGCGAAGACCCAAGTAATGAAAATCAGAAATGAAAATGGAGTTATTACAATGGATGCCACAGAAATGCAAGGAATCATTAAAGACTATTATAAACAACTATATACCAACAAATATGAAAACCTGGAAGAAATGGAGAAATTTCTGGACTGGACACATACAAACTACCAAGATTGAACCAAGGAGAAACAGAAAACCTGAACAGACCTATAGCAAGCAGCGAGATTGAAGCAATAACCAGCAATCTCTGAACAAAGAAAAGCCCAGGACCAGATGGCTTTACAGTTTAATTCTATCAAACCTTTAAAGAGGAACTAATGCCAATTCTCTTCAAACAATTCCAAAAAATTGAAACAGAGGCCACTCTCCCAAACTCATTCTATGATGCGAACATCACTCTGATACCAAAACCAGACAAAGACACCACCACAACAAAACTAGAGATCAATATCTCTGAGGAACACAGATGCAAAAATCCTCAACAAAATATTAGCAATCAGAATATAGCAACACATCAAAAAAATTATATACCATGAACAAATGGGATTCATCCCAGGGATGCAAGGATGGTTCAACATACACAAACCAATATATGTGATACACCACATCAACAAAATCAAGGACAAAAACCATGTCATTATCTCAATAGATGCAGAAAAAACATTTGACAACATTCAATATCTTTTCATGATAAAGGCTCTCAGCAAATTCAAAGTATAGAAGGAAAGTATCTCAACACAATAAAACTAATAAACAACATTCATCCTGAATAGGAACAAGACAAGAATACCCACTCTCACCACTCCTATTTAACATAGTATTAGAAGTAGCAGCCAGAGCAATCAGACAAGGGAAAGAAATAAAGGGCATCCAGATTTGAAAAGATGAAGTCAAACTGTCCCTGTATGCAGATGACATGATCCTATATATAGAAAAACTTAAAGACTACCAAAAAACCCTTAGAGCTGATTAACAATTTCAGTAATGTTGCAGGATACAAAAATCAGCACCCCCAAATCAGTAGCATTTTTATACTCCAATAATGAACTAGCAGGAAATTAACAAAGCAAGCTCATTTACAGTAGTCACCAAAACAAACAAACAAACAAACAAACAAACAAAAAAACAAAAAAACTAGGAATAAATTTAACCAAGGGGGTGAAAGATCTCTACAACAAGAACTACAAAAGAAATTAAAGAAGACACAAAAAGGTGAAAAGACATTCTATGCTCTTGGATTAGAAAAATTAACATTGTGAAAATATCCACACTAACCAAAACAATCTACAGATTCAATGCAATCCCCATCAAAATACCAATTAAATTCTTCACACAAATAGAAAAGTAATCCTAACATCCATATGGAACAACAAAAGACCCTGGATAGCAAAAGTAATCCTGCGCAAAAACAAAAAAATCAGTAAAGACAGAAGCATAGTACTACCTGACTTCAAATTGTATTACAAAGCTATAGTAACCAATACAGCATGATACTGATATAAAAAGAGACAGTTGGACCAGTGGAACAGAATAGAGAACCTGGAAATCAATCCATACACTTACATCCCATTGATCTTGACAAAGGCAAAAAGAACATATATTGGGGAAAGACTCCCTTTTCAATAAATGGTCCTGGGGAAATTGGACATCCATATGCAGAAGAGTGAAACTAGACCTGTAGTTCTTGCCATATACCAAAATCAACTCAAAATGGATTAAAGCTTTAAGTATAAGACCTGAAACCATAAAACTATTAAAAGAAAACATAGTGAAGTCCTCCAAGAGGTAGGATTGGGCAAAGACTTTATGAATAAGACCTCAAAAGCACAAGCAACAAAAGAAAAAATAAACAAATGGGATTTATAACAAACTCAAAAGCTTCTGCACAGAAAAGGAAACATTCAACAGTGGAAAGACAACCTACAGAACGAAAGAAAATATTTGCAAACTACACATCTGACAAGGGATTAATATGCAGAATATTTAAGGAACTCAAACAACTTCACAGTAAAAAGCCAAGTAATTCAATTAAAATGTGGGCAAATGAGCTGAATGGACATTTTTCAAATGAAGACATACAAATGGCCAACAGGTACATGAAAAAATGCTCAACATCACTAATCATCAGGGAAATGTACATTAAAACCACATTGAGATATCATCTCACCCCACTTAGATTGGCCATTATTAAGACTTAGAATAACAAATGCTGGCAAGAATGCAGGAAAAGGGGAACCGTCTACACTGTTAGTGGGATTGCAAATTAGTGCAGCTGTTATGGAAGAGAGTATGGAGATTTCTCAACAACTGCAGATAGATCTGCCATAGGATCCAGCAATCCTGCTGCTGAGGGTATTCCCAAAGGAATGGAAATCATCATGTAGAAGGGATACCTGCACTCCCATGTTCATTGCAGCTCTATTTACAACAGCCAAGATATGGAACCAACCTAAATGTCCATTGGTGGATGACTGGATAAGGAAAATGTGGTATATACACACAATAGAATACTACTCAGCCATAAAAAAGAATGAAATTCTACTATTTGCAACAACATGGATGAGCTTGGAGAAAATTATGTTAAGTTAAATAAACCAGGCACAGAAAGAGAAATACTGCATGTCCTTCTCTCACATGTGAGTGCTAAGAGAGAAGGAAAGAAAGAAAGACAGGAAGAAAGAAAGAAAGAAGGAAATGTCCATAATAATATGCTGACCTTTCAGAAGGGGAGAACAAATCTATGGTTAATAGAGGTGGGAAATGGGGAGAGAGGGGGAGTTAGGGAGAAATTGGTCAAGGGGCACAAAGAATAACTATGATTCGTAATAATAAATATGCTAGTAATGATTTGATCATCACATATTGTACACAAATAATGATAGTCAATATACCCCAAAGATATGTATAATCAATTATGCTTCAGTTATAAAAAATATTTTACTGCATGTTATCAAATAGCTAGAACAGAGATCGAATGTCCTCATCACAAAGAAATGATTAAGTTTTGTAATGATGAATACGCTAATTACCCTGATTTGATTTTCATACATTGTATACATGTATTGATATGTATATTCAGCTCTGTACCCCACAAATATGTATCAGCAATATGTTTCAATAATAAAAAAAAAAGAATAGCTTTGCCCAGAGGTGCAGGAAAAAGCCAGTAGGTTACTTCTTTCCAGAAATGTGATTTCTTCTAAAAGACCAAATTTGTAACTTAGATTTTACTCCTTTTAAAGAGTTAACTTAACAGATGAAAAGAAATCTGAGCATCATAAAGTTAGTATATCACACTATCTTATGTTTCCTGGCTGAAATGCTCTGTAGTGTGGATAATGACAAGGACATCTAGGTAACTGAGATGAGAGGACTGCCACGCGAGTTAAGAACAAGCATTTCAGAAAATCTCCATAGTGTGCCCATTTTGTACTTACAGATCTAAAAACCCAGCATGGCTTGCTTTGTATCTTCAGTTTATGGCCCTTAACTATCTTCAGAAAAGCTGAGTATAGTATTATATTTCCATTCTCATAAATATCTACATAGAGTATGTTTTTTGTCTGACTTGCTGCATATACTGTTTTCTTCTTTAATGTTGGATACTTGTGGTTCCAATCACTTCTCCTCTCCTCTAGGATCTAACCAGTGGAAAAAACAACAGCTTGATCCATTTAAAAATGACAGTTCTGTAGGTCAAATTGGTTGTATATTGGGAATTTCACATGGTTCACCCAAAAGACTCAAGGAACCAAATGGAGATCAAACATCATCTGTGTTAATGTCAGACCTGGATTGAAGAGGCAGTGTTGCCTCCTATCTCTCACTCAGATTTTAACTTTGCCTACATTTCCTTAGGCAGTTACAATACTGGAGGAAATGGTCATTTGGTCTTGGACCCTGTCTCAGGGGTCTTTCCAGCAAGAGATAGCCTTTACCAATCGGTAAAGCAGGGAGAAATGAAGCACTCTGGAGATTTTTTTCCTCCTTTTTGTTTTATTTTAAGGCGTCATAACCCCACAAAGTGGTAAAGTTCCCTATTGGGTACTACTCAGCTTTTGGAAGGGAATGGAAGCCTTCCCTGACCTAGGTGGTATTGTGCGGAGAACAGACGGTCTCTCTACATTCCCTCTATACCATGCTTGCTGTAGGTGACATATATATTCACGTAAAAGTTCTTTTCTTGATTAAGGATCTACATATCACAAAATTACTCAGAAAAATCTCTGGGAGGAGAAAATCAGAATGGTTATCTTTGAATGGGATAACTGAATCTGCACAACCCCATGACACTGATTCTCTGTGGTGTCCAAATTTCCTTTCTTTGCTCTCTTGAGCACATACTACATTCACAATATATAAAACACATGTTATGAGAATGTAAAAATCTACAAGAGTCAGATTAGTCTTTCTCAAGGGAAGCTGATGGTTTATTTAAAAATTGTAAAAAAGAAGAAACCCCAAAACCAACTGCTCCCATTCCAGTAGAGCATAATGAGGTGCCTTCAGTCATCTTTCAAATGCTCTCTGCCCAAAAGAGACTACTTTGCCAGCCTTCAGCTCCTCATTAATGCCTCCCTCTGGCTATTCACAGGGAAAAAGCTCCCCTCACATGGCCCAGCTGTCAGAGGCTAAACCTGAAGCAACTGGTAGGTGATTCCAGGAAAGACAACATTTCTCTACTCTCCCTTCCTCTGCTTCTAATTGGCAATTCTTCCTTGTTTCTAAAAGTGAATATTATAAATTCATCTTCAGTGAGTAAAACTGAAGTGTTAATAAGGAAGGATCTTTAAAAAGATGAACTTCAGCAACACACACACACAAAAGTCCTTTTTAGGCTGACAGTCTAGCTGAAAAGAGGAGGATATCATTTGGGACATGCACATTCACATGCTATCAAAAACCACTTTAATTCTGTGGCCTAGATAATGTAGCCATGCAGGAGGCATTTGAAAATCCAACCAGGAGTATAATATCAGAAAATGGTATCTTTCATCTGGAACAGACTTTCCTGGTAGACAACTACTGCCCCCTGTACACCTGCCTCCCCCCCAAGTTTTTCCCTCCCAAGGCTATTTTATTCATACCCCCTCCCAAATCTCATAGCTTAGGACTTAATGTTTAGGTTTTACTGTCTTAAAATATTCACGTAGGATGAAGCTATGTTTCTACCATGTTGCCCGGGAATCCAAACTAATAAAATGTATCCTTGTGCTAACTTTATGACAATCGTTTTCCAGGAAATGTCCTATTTTCAAGATCTAGAAAAAGATTTCTACAAAACTACTTTTTTTCTCTTTCTACTGATGAGGATTTAAATGTGTGAATTTTATATGTTCCCTAGTGCCAGACATCAGATCTTCCTAGTTGCTCAAGCATATTCTCTTTACTTTTTTTGGCTTCAACTCTCAAAGGCAAAAAGAAAAAAACGAAGAAAGAAAAAAAAAGAAAAAAGACACAGCCATGCACTGAAAATCTGGGACAAGTACCTAGAAATCCAGGTGACCGGAAGATACCTAGATAATTAGACACAAGCTCTCTAGCTCCATTTCAGGGAAATCTGCCTCAGGTGAAAGCACATCTTCCTCCTGTGTGAGCTTCTTCGGGTGTCACTGGAGCTTCAATCAGCTTTAAGAACAAGCTCTGCTTATCAGCAAGCCAGATTCCGAAAATAGAAAACAAGGAATTCACATTGAGTGTCTCCTATATGCCAGGCTCAGTGATAGGTTATTTTTCCCATTTTACAGTCGAGGAAAAGGAGGTCTAAAGATAGTAGGTAACTCTCGAAGTCACATCCTAGTAAGTGTCAGAGCCAGAATGTGATCCAGGTTGGCAATTCTCCTTACACAAAATGAGCTTAGGTAATCAAGGTCCAGGTGGAGTAGAAACTATATAGGAATGAAACTATATAGGAATACATGCAGTGTATGCATGTATCGAAACAGCTAACTGTTGTCTACACTGGGTCAGCCTGCACCCAGTCTAGCAGGCTGGGCACTCTCTTATATTGAGAGCACTATAAGAGAGAGAGAAAACTCAAGGTTACTGAAAAATGATCACTGGTTAGGAGTGTTTCTCTGCATTTTTTATATTAAAGAAAGTGTAGGTTATAAAACAAAGTGTATGAGAATTAGAATCGTCTGTTTTTAGTGATGGCTTTCTGATACTGTGTGGCTATCTGGAATGTTTTTGGAGAGGAGGTTGCCTTGAATTAGCCGAGCCCTAAGTTGTATTTCTTATTTACAAAATTCATGAACATTGAAAACTTAATAATAACATTAAAGCAAGTACACATTTCAAAGCACATATTGAAGGAAATGAAAGTTTTCTGATAAAATATTAATTGTACATTAATTTTACATTACTTTTGATTCCTCCCACCACGAAAACAGCAGGGAGAAACAATTTCAAAAGCTAGAGGAAAACATCTTGTACTTGTGTGGGGTCTTTTCTAGGTCTAACTCACTATTCCATGTTTTGTTGTTAAAAAGGCAAAATCAGATTTTCATCACCTTGTACTAGTCACTTATTAATTCATTCAGCAGTTATTTACTGAATGCCTACGAGGTGCCCGGCGTTGCTATAGATGCAGGGCACACCAGAGCGAGCAAAACACTACACGTAGGTCCAGGTGGACAATTGCCAACAAACACACATTTCTTTCCTCCACTTAACACTCAGTTTCTTTCCCTAAGAACCTGCCTGGCACTGAAGGCAATTCTGCCCTCCATTCTTTGGAACCCTCCCCTCCTGCTCCCTCCGGGGCCGTGTTCCAGCAGCTATCCCGCTCCCTCCAGCATCTTCATCCCTTTCTGTTGGCTGCTTTCCTTCACCACATAGGCACATCCTGATCTTATTCCTGATGCGCAGTTGCTCTGTAGCTATTTATTGTTCCCTCTTCACAGCCAGGCTTCCTGCAGGATTCATCTATAGGCATTGCCTCTGCTATCTTGGCCCCATTCATTCCTCAAGCTAAAGAAATACTGACAGCTGTCTTTGCCATATCACCAAAACTACACTGCATGGCCGCTTTTGATTTTTACCTTCCCAGAGCTCTCCGCAGCATTTGTCATCACTAACCAGTCTCTCCCTGAATTCTCTCCTACTTTGATTTATCTATCTTTTCCCCCTACTACCTCTCTGGCCCTTCCTTCTGCCTTTTTGTGGACTCATCTTGTTCTTTTTGTTTCTCAAAGTTGGTGGGCCTGAGGGTTCAGTCCTTGGCTCTTATTTTCACATTCTACATATACCTCCCTTCAGCTGTCACCCCCTAGTACTTCCTTTCCTGACAAATTTCTTGAAAAGAGTTGCATTCAGCCACCGTCTCCATCTCTTCAGCGTCAATTCAACAGCTCAACTCAATGCAATCTGGTTTATGCTTCCCAAACACCATCAAAATTGCTCAAAAAATATATTCCCTGTTATTTTATTTCCTCATTTACTTGTACATATTTGTGGGGTACAGTGTGCTGTTTCAATACACGCATACACTGCACAATGACCCACGTAGTGTAGACAGCATAGTATACGCCCTGTTTCTGAACCCAGCAGACACGTTTTAGCTTTCATCTTAGTGCAGAAGCCGACACTCCCTCCTTCTTAACTGTCCTGCCTCCGCCTCCCTGCCCTTCCGCCCATCCCTCTGGCCTTCTTCTCAGACTCCTTTATGGGTTCCTGGTTCCTGGGCTCCTGGGACTACTCTCATCTCTCAAATGTTGTGCTCTCAGGACTTTGCCATGATGTCTTTTCTCATCATTCCACATTTACCCTGAATGATTTCACCTACTATTCTCGCTTTAAAAATTACCTTTATGCTGATGACTTCCAAACCTACATCTTAAATATAACCACCTGCTGATTTGATGTGGATATACTAAAAATCTCTAATGCTCGGCAAAGCTTGAACATAATTCACATCTTTGTCCCCAAATTGTCCCTCCTCCTGTGATTCTGGTAAATGAGTCTACTAGTGACTTAGTTGCTCAGGTCTGAGCCCTGAGTGTCTGACATCCAGAGGTCACTCTTCCCTCTTGAAATGCTTGCTTGACTCGGCCTCCAGGGCATACCACACTTTTCTGGTTCTCTTCTTAACCACACTGGCCTGGCTTTCTCAGCCTGCTTTCCCCTGGTTTTTGAATGTTGGCACACCCCAGTGTTCAGTTTTCAGTTTTCTTCTCTTTTCTATTTATACTCACTCCATTGTGATCGAATCAGACCACACTATCTCCATGAGAATGACATTCAAATTCGTAATTCCAGTTCTTACCTCTCCACTGAACTCCAGACACATGTACCCAGCCACCTACACCAAGTTCTGCCTGGCTGTCTAACAGGAAGCTCAAATCCGCAGGACCGAAGCAGAGCTCTCTGATTTTCTGCTTCCCATCTTCTTGTCTCCAGTTTTCCTCATTTCACTGCATGGTACAAACATCCACCCAGCAGCTCAGACCAATAACTGAGGAATCATTCTTGACTCTTTTTTTTTCTCTCAAACTTCCCCTATCCTCCACAAAAACACTCAGAAAATCCTGTTGGATTTAGCTTCTAAATGTGTCCAACCACCTGCCACCTCCACAGTTAGCCCCTGGCTGCAAGTCACCAGCATCTTTCAGTTAGTGCCCTCCCAACCGTCTCACCACATCCACTCTTGCTCCTGTACAGTCAATTCTCCACAAGCTGCCCTGGCGATCTAACATATGAATTGGATCACATCCCTTCCCTGCTCTAAACACTCTAGTGATTTTGTTCAAAATGAGCACAAATTCCTTTCCCTGATTTACAGAGCCTTAGATGATAGGCTCTCCATCTTCCTCTTCAACTTAATCTTTTCACTCATTACTAAGTTCACTAACTTCATTCATTCCTTCCATTTCTTAAACATGCCATGCTCAAGGTCTTCACCCTTACCCTGTTCCCTCTGCTAAGAACTCTCTCCCTCACATCTTTTCATATCTCACTCCCTCACATTCTGTTGGGAGGGACAGAAAATAAAAACTAAATATGCCTAGAAAGGAAGCATCATGACAGTAAGAACACTGTCTTCATGCTATATGTCTAGCACCCACGGAAAAGTGCGGGCGATATATGTTCAGTAAATATATTCTGAGCACATGAGTGAGTAAAGCAGGCACTGACTGATCTTCTTTATCCACACATTAAATAAGTCACCATGTCCTGTCTTTTGAGCCATCTAAATTTCTTTAGAAATTCTTCACTTGTCCCATCCTATTCGCTGCTTCCTGATGAGACCATGTGAATGATCCTCTATACTACAAATCTCATCATGTCATTCCTACACAAGAACCCCTCAGAATTAAGCCCCAACTCCCTAATGTAGCTTATAAGCCCTTTTGTGATCTTTCACTGGCTACCTCTCCAACCTCTTTTTTGACCATTTCCTCTTTCAGACTCCATGATGTCAGTTACACAAGAGAATAAGTCCTAGAGGTCTGCTGTGCAACATTATGCCTGTAACTAACCATACTGTATTGTGCACTCAGAATTCATTGAGGGTAGAGCTCATGTTAAATGTTCTTAGCACAATAAAAAAAAATTGAATAAAGAAAAAACAACCAAAAAGGAAAAAACAAAAAATATCCACCACCACTACAAACTCCGTACAGAAGCATTTTTAGTTCCTGATCATGCCATGGTCTTTCTTGACTGATTTCTTTACACATGCTCTCCCTCTGCTGGAGTTCTTCTGATATCTCTCTTCCTTGCTACCCCTTGCTTGGCCCATTCAGACCTATATTTCAGAGTTCATTGTAGACAACACTTTCTCCAGGAAGCCCTCTCTGGCTCCCTAAATCCAGATTAAGTGCCCCCTCAGTGGCCCCCATAGATCTTTGTAACACTGAATTGTACTTTTTATGCTAAAACACAATCACCTTCCAGAAGGACAGAAATTTTTCTCTCCTGCACCCGGTTTTATTTCCTGAAGCTAGGGTGGCACTTGGCACACAGTAGGGTTCCTATGACTATTTTATTAATTCAAAAATATTTATGGAGCACCTACTATGTGCCAGGCACTATCCTAGGAAAAAAAAAAGTCCAGGTAATAAAAAAATTCCCTGCCTTCTGGAGTTTGTCATCTTATGTAGGAAAAGACAGACAATTAAGTATACAGTATGCCAATGATAATAAGGACTATGGAGAAAAATAAAACAGGGGAGAGGAGAGGGAGGAGGTTGCCATTTTAAACAGAGTGGTCGGTTGTTACCCACTAAGAAGGTGACATGTGAGCGAAGTCACCTGAGGTGCTTATTGCTTTGCCTGGCTGATAGTAAATGTTGAATGAATGAATAGCAAATGAAGTGATAAATAATTTCTATTTCTCTAAACCATTTGGGGAGATTTGCTGTCATTGTGGTGACTGGCATTGCATAAAGCTGCTTACTGAGATAATTTGTGCCATAAGGAACCAAAGGTGAGCGCTCCGTGCAGTTGCTTTCTCCTGTCATCATTTTCTGGCTGAGATGGTGTCGCAGCTCCTAAACGACTCACAGAGCCCCCTACTTAATGGCTCTAAAAAATGCCAAGTCACACACTGTCTTCCTGTTCAAGGGCTCTTAAATTGGAAATGGCTCCAACTCAGAAAATATAAACAAGAGGGAGGGAAGGAAGAAGAGGGACAAAAATAGCTTCTGCTGTTTTCTCAGGTGTTGGTGTGTCTATGAATTCTCATTGTCTGAGTCTTAAAAAGTCTCTGCAGCTTTAACATTGTACCCTTCAGTCTTAAAGCAGCTCACAGGCTTTTTCTGATTTACGAACACATCTCCTCAAATGCATTGCCAATGGAAGCAGACTACGTACATTTTTTGATTTTGTTTTTTCTTTTTTTAAGCACAAAGAAACTCTCCTACTTTAACCTTTTCTTACACGTGAATTTTGTGTAGTGGTTGACTCGAAATGAGCACTTCTGTCAATGGAACCAGTCAAGGCACAGAAATGTTTTCCTGTGCATATTTGCAAGGCAGACAGCACCAAAGTGCTCCTCTAAGGAGCCCATCTAGACAGTATTGGGAGAACTGGAATCTTAGTAAACCACAAAGAAGGAACAGCTTCTGGGCAGGATCCTTCTCTCAAACAATGGAAATGAGAGCACAGATGGGCAAGAGAAACCTGCTCTTGTACCCGAGTTTCTGGTTCTTTTTGGAGAAGGTCCTCAAGAAGTCAGTGCCTCCAAACCTGCCTGTGGGTGGTATCCTAGTCCATTTGGGCTGCTATAACAAAACACCATAGCCTGGGTGTCTTAAAACCCCCAGAAATTTATTTCTCATAGTTCTGGAAGCTGGAAATCTAAGATCAAGGCACCTGCAGATTTGGTGTCTGGTGAGGACATAAATGGCAGTCTTTTTGCTGTGTCCTCATATGGTTTGAGAGGCAAGAGAGGTCAGTGAGGCCTCTTTTATAAGGGCACTAAACCTATCCACAACAGCTCCATCCTCATGAAGTAATCACCTCCCAAAGGCCCAACCTTCAAATACTATCGCCTCTGGGATTTGACTTCAACATGTGAATTTTGGGTGGCACAAACATTCAGTCAACAGCAGGTGAGAAGGAATTAAATATTATCTCCAACTGCTTTAGTTTTTTATTGCTGCTGTAATAAATGACCACAAGCTTAGTGGCTTAAAACAGCACAAATTTATTATCTTACAGATTTGGAGTTCAGAAATTCTAAGATCAAATTGTTGGCAAGGCTGCATTTCCTCTGTAAGTAGGCTCTAGGGGAGAATCGCTTTTGTTGCCTTTTTCATCCTGTAGGGGCTGCCTGCATTCCTTGCCTTATGGCCCCTTCCTCCATCTTCAAAGCCAGCAGTGTAGCATCTTTGACTCTCGGACTCTCTGACCTAGGCTTCCACTGTCATGTCTCCTCCTACTCTAACTCCTGCCTCTCTTTTCAAAGAACCTTTATGATTATATTGGGATCATTCAGATAATTAAAGATAATCTCACCATCTTGACATTATTAATTTAATCACATATACAGAGTCTCTTTTGCCATTTAAAGTAACATATTTACATCTTACAGGGATTAGGCCATTGACATTTTTTGAAGGCCATTATTCTGCCTATTTATGTCAACTATGTTCATGCATAATGAAAGGTGTGCCTTGAAAATAATGAGGTTTTTTTTTAAAAGGGAAGAAGAAAATTGCCAGTTACTGAGCAGGGTGCACAGGTGTTTACATATCTAATCTTCTGTAATGCACTGGAATTCATTCATCTGAACATGGTTGTCATTCAAGATAGTCATTCTGGAAAGTCATGGGTGTATTTTAATGAAGGTGCCATCACTCAAAAACATTTTGAACTCTGAAAGTGCCTTCTTACTCCATTTTGTGCTGTTATAACAGAATAGATGAGACTGGATAATTTATAATGAATAGAAATTAATTTGGCTCAAATTAACTTGGCTCAAAAAGTCCTGGGGGTTGGGAAGTCTAAATGGCTATGTATTCCTGCATCATCTCATGATACAAGGCATCACATAGCCGGAGAGCACAGGAGAGAGAGGGAGAGGGGAAGAAGGGGTTGGGGGGGGGAAAGAGAGAGGTCAAACTCATTCTTTTATCAAGAACCCACTCCCCAGATAACACCTCTCAGAACTTGCACTGGGGATTAAGTTTCCAACACATGAACTTTGAGGGACATATTCAAACCATATCACCTTCTGAGCACTCATTGTAAAATCTTTAATGGAAGTAATTGCTCATTCTTTGAGGGTAGGTTTTATTATTTGGAAAGATCCAAAATGCTGGATTAAGCTAGATAGTATGAGAAAATATGAGTACTTTCCGGATCCAAAGGAAGGATAAGTTATAAAGAAACTTGCATGACTTAAAATTGGTTCTGAAAAAGATTTCAAAAGAGAAATTCTACAATATTTTGAATAATGTTAGCCACATTAGAATAAGTGTATAATATTAATAGATAAGCACTTTGAAGGGTAATATGAAATCTAGATGTATTAATTTTGCTATGTTTATTAAACCCCTTTAGGTCTCATATAGTAAAATATTGGTATTACTTCAAGGACATTTTTATTTTAAAAGTAAAGAGAATTCTTATATATAAAGATGTTTATAATAACACCAATTGCAAATTGCTTTTTTCTTAATTCTGTATTACAATGCCTAATTATGGAAGCTATTTGTTACATACTAGTTCTTTTCAAGTCCATTATCTTTTCATATTGTGTCCTCTGATTAAATCCTTTATAGGATATAGCATTGTTTTTTAAAATAAGCCAAAACCAGATTATTGGTTGAAAAAAATCCTCAAATCTTATATTCAGCACAGAAAGTCTTTGACATTCTCTATCACCTCATTAATAATTGTTAGTGTTTCAGGAACCAGGAAGTAATTACCTGGAGAAAACTATGAGAAATTACCAATTATGTTATTTATAGAATTTTGCTTGAAGAGAGGCAGGGCAGATGACTTAGAATAAAAACATGATTCTAAATTTCTATCAAAAGATTTCTTGTCTATAAAAATCACTTAAAGGCCAAATGAACACATTCAGTCAATAAGTACACCTTAATTGGCAAGATCTTAAAACGTGGCCAGTTGGGACACTCTGAGTTTATTCTTTAATCAAAATTAGTTTCTATCAATGCTTATAATTCATAAGTTTCCAAAGTAAATAAAAATTTGAATTTAAAAATTTTGTTCAGTTGGTCTTTAGAAAATATTTGTTTTTTCAATGTTATTCTTTCTCTCTTTGTGTCTGTTTCCCCCTCGTCCACCCCACACTTTCTCTCTTCTAGAAGTGCTCACTAAATGCATTTCCAATTCTTTACTTAAATGAATCAAACACTGATTAAAAAGTCCATTTTGGGGCCGGCCCGTGGCTCACTTGGGAGAGTGTGGTGCTGATAACACCAATGCCACGGGTTCGGATCCTTTAAAAAAAAAGAAAAGTCCATTTTGTACCTATGTTCACCCACAGTTCTGCCAATTGTGTTCTGTGGAGGGCATTCATGTTTGGAGGTCGAATGTAGTCAGTAGTTACAGATTAATCTGTGTGAATGGAAAGGAGGTTTGAGAAAATCTAAGGCTGGGCCTATTGTGTCTTCCTGTTTGCCCTGTCCATCCTTATCCACCAAATATACCAGGCTAGGCAATTTGGTCACCAGCTCTGAGAATTTAAATATGAAACTTTGCTTGTTGTGTAATACTAGACGATAGGAGTGCTTCAGTTTTCACAAACTCAGGGCATGGAGAGAATACCTAAGGAAACAAATACGAGTTACAGTACAAAATGATTTTTCGATTTACAAGAAATACTCTGGTGTATTTCCTACTGTGTTAACAATATAAATCCTTCACAAAAACGTACTTGGATATATTATTTCAGGAATTTGTTCATTGTAGACAAGGCGGTACATACACCTATACAATAGGAGAAAATGTCTTCACATGTCAAGCAACAGCATTCCAGGCTTTAAGGTTTGTTTAGCTTCTGGTATTCTGAAAACATGATTCCAAACAGAGTATATCTTACTTGCTTGTACAATTTCCCTTGATATTTTCACTCCAACAAAGTGGGTTGGAAGAATTTTGCTTATACCTAGCAGCAATCTCATTAATCTTTATGAGATTTCACCTCTACTAACTGGCAAATGGTCTGACCTGAGGTAACATAGTAATCAATCAGTGGCAAAGCTTATTGGAAGGTGGGTTTCTGACCTTCTCTTGTGTCTCAAGAAAGTTCTTTCACCTAGATCACTTTGCATGCATCCGTGAAATTTATTGCTTCTCTTTAATTTGCTGTCCAAGAGTGAGAGTGTGTGAAAGCATGAGCTGGTTAGGCAAAATGTTATCTTCTTTATTTTTTCTTAAATTAGATCAATGGGAAGAATACATGAAGTAGAGAATATGCAAGTAAAAGGGGCTGACATTTATTGAGCATCTACTGTGTGTTGGAGGTGCTGCTAAGGTGGTGGGTGTCCCAGCTTAGCTGACTGATTGTCATATGGGTCCCAGGCAAGCTTGAGAACGTTGGCAGACCAGTGTTGAAAGGTATGTTTGCAGGAAGGACTGAAAAACTTCACAGAGGAGGGAGTTAGAGGCTGCATTAGGAGCTGATGGCAGGATAAGAACAATAGAATGTACTCATATTACTGTTGGTTGCATTATTTTTGCCTAAGGGCTGCTGAAGAAACATGGGCCACTAAACACAAAGTCATGTTTGCATACCGTGATCACACCAGGGGGCAGGCTTTTTATTCTCATTTGTAGGTGGGAAAACTGATGCTCAGAGGGAAAACAAATGTAAGGGCATCTCATTTATAACCTGTCTATGTACACCACTGAAGCTGAAAATCACCAGGGAGCCAAGTGGCCTGCTTTACTGTCAGATTCATGTTGTCAATAAAATCAGGGTTTACAGACCCCGCTCAAATGTCACCTCAGGATTTCTCCCTGTCATGGGTAGAGTCAGGCACTCCTCTGTAGTCCCATGGCATTTTGTGTATAGCTCCATTTTACTACCTTTCATGCTGCACTGAATTTGTTTACAGATCTGTCTTCCAGCAAAATAGCAATACAATTTTGGAAATTTAATTTCCTCCCTTAAATCTCATGTCCCATAGAGCCATATACCTATAAAACAGAGCAGTGAGGAAAAAGAGAACAGGTTCTTTATAGAACAAAGAGGTCACTGATCAGCTTTAAAACACAATACTGGCTTTCTTGACTTCTTTAGCAAGGAAGGGTCTAGAAAGTCAGGTGTGTGGAGAGAGAACAGATTCTAAATTCTGCAATTCGCCTTTCAGCATAACAAGAATTGATATTGCCAGCTACTTCAGAGTTCCTTCCAGAATGTGGAAGGTTGCCCCTTCCTTGAGGCTGAGGCAGGAGGCCTGGTCTCCTTGGAAGGAGGATGGGAGACGAGGAAGTCCATGCCAGAGAGGAAGAGGGAGGGAAGCCCTTGTCCCTCCCACCTGCGGTTAATGGAAGAAGAAAGGAAATTGACAGGGGAGAAACAAGTGTTGAGTCATAGGTGCCCAGAGGAACCCTCTCCAGATTGAAAGCCCAGAGGGTACAAAGAATGCTAGTTAGTTCCAGGGAAAACTGAAACAAAGCATTGGTTTCCTTTTGGGACAGCACCACACCAAGCTACAGAGGCTACATCAGAGAACAACTAGGGGTGAAGTGTGCTTAGCAGAGCACTATGGCACCAGAAGCCTCCTCAACACCTGTGTTGCTGGAAGATGTCCCGAAGTCCTAGTGCTCTGCAAAGGGCTGCAGGCTGACTTACCTGGGGCAAAATGGGAAAGAGGGTCCATGTGGCATGAACCACCAGTATAGAGACCAAATGCATTCACAGCCAGACATCTGGAGGTCCCCAGCATCAGGGAGAATCACGGATGGGTGGGGGCAGTCAGCAGGGAAAGAGAGACGATTGCTGGGGTGGAGAGAACAGCAGAGGCCAGGAGAACGCCAGACACAGAACCAAGCAGCAGCTCCACATCCAATGCAGCAAGTGCATGCCCAGCTGCCCATCGGGGACATTAGCCACAGGTCCAGTATGTGGTCACAAGGTCCACAAACTCCCTAGAGACCCACATACCATATCAGAAATGAATATGGAAGGTGGGAAGTCTGAGAGGCTGAGCATTTGTCCAAAAGCAAGGGAAATATCTAAAGAGAGTTTTTAAAGTGGAAGAGACTGGGCCGGCCCCGTGGCTCACTCGGGAGAGTGCGGTGCTGATAACGCCAAGGCCATGGGTTCAGATCCTATATAGGGATGGCCGGTTTGCTCACTGGCTGAGCGTGGTGCTGACAACACCAAGCTAAGGGTTGAGATCCCCTTACCGGTCATCTTTTAATAAAAAAAAAAAAAACTGGAAGAGACTAACAAGTTTTACCTTTAATCAGGCTTTTCTCCCCACCTGCTACTACTTAGCCAGCTGGGAGGGTGTCTGGGGGAAAGTTTACAATGAAGATTAGATCAATTGTAAGAAATAAAGTATAGTTGCTTTAGACATCTAAGTGTAGATGAATGAATCTGCATCCAAGTTCTGCAGGCACAACACTTGTGCTTCTTGAGAGCTTGAATAGTTTTTTCATCATCTTTATATCTCCAGAGTATAGTACAGTTAACTTAAAAGGTGTTTAGGGTTCCATACGTGTGTCCTCTACAAATAAATGCACTTATTTATGATAAACCTACTAGAGGTCACTTGTGTTGCCTTGCCCAATAAAATTCATCCTTTCATTCATGAACTTATTTATTCAAATATTTGATACATTTTTAGCATCTAAAAGGAAACAAAGATGAGCTGTGTTTGCATTTACCCACACATCATAAATGTATTCAGTACCTATTGTGTACCAGATACACAGGTTCCATCTTCAAGGATCTTATGTACTCAAAGGGGAGAGAAAATATGTAAGCAAACAATTGTCATATAAAGTAGAAAGTGACAGTTACCATATGGAAAGTGAAGATGAAGAAATGAATAAGGAACCCAGACATGTACTAGCCCATGAGCCCAGAGTCTGTGCAAGTGGAATACAAAAGATCCTTTCTGTAGAGAGGAGCTCTGCAGAACACCTTTAAAGACCAGTGTAGGGATGGGCCTAGGAATGGTACTAACGAGACTGAAGAGAGTTCTAGTGTGTTCCTCTAATGATGAGCAGGGGTTTCTACCCTACATCAGGACAAAAGGTGGACAGAAAACTATGCAGCACCTGATCAAATATTTAGATTTGAACTGCTACACATTTAAGTTTTTTTCACAGTCATGGTACTGAGTAGGAAGTCCAGATCTACGAAATCTGAAAGAGATTCAGAATATCAGGTTCCCTTTGGGAGTTGGAACTTTGGTTTTAAAAGCTTTGTCTTTAAATGTACTTTAAAAATATCTCTTGAATAGTCATTAAACTTCCACAGTCCTGCATCAGGGACAGGTAAAAATAGCAATGATATAGAAGGAATACAGTATTAAAAGCTGAGCTCATAATCGTAAATTTAAGCCTGAAGGCCCTGTTTCTAATGTACATAGGCGTACTTTCTCTGTGGGCTCATCCGCGGAGGTGGAAATTCAAGCTGGCTACAAATAAATAATCTGCTTTGTGACCTTCTCTCATGTGTCATAACTTCGCAAATACTGGACCACAGTGATGTGAATCCTGAGGGTGGGAGGTATGTATCTTTCTCCTGTGTCTCCGTGGAGCTGAACGCATATTTTTTTCATCACACTAACTATATTATATTCTAATTGTCAGTGTAGCTATCTGTCACCCCACAGAAGTGCTCAGGTCTGATCAGTAGTTGTGTTCCCAGCACCTAGCAGGGACATTTTTTTAATCAATGAAGAAGTATGCATGCCAAATCTACTCATATGGCTTAAACTGCAGACTCCAGAGACACATGAGAAGGTGCAAACTACCTGGGCTTTCCTTGTATCTGATACAACTTAATTCTGAGCCCACTGAAAATTCAGAGAGAGCAGACACAGAAAGGCCCAAGAGCTGGGTAAAGCAATGACATGAATTGTTGCGTGTGTATGTTTTACATGCTTTTTAGAATTAGTCTCAGGTTTGGATGTCATACTGCACATTGAGGAGGCTGCCATTTGTTCTGTATAAATCTCTACTAACATGCCCAAGTCAGAGGAGTGGGGCAGAAAGGAAAATAATTAGGATTGGAGGGCTTAACGTTCTTGTCCTTTGCTCGTGATGGAAACTGCTTAAAGAATGTGAAGAGTCCTGAAATATGCACGTGTGCAGGAGGGGATGTGTCAGATGTACAGACCCTTCAGCATGGCTAGCAAGGGTACTGGAAATTGTTTCCAATGTGAGTTAATTTTAATTACCAACTTATCATGTTTGAAGAGAACTGCTTTCATCTTATTTCACAGAAATACTAGTTTAGTCTGTTTGCATTTTAGTACTACACGGCTGAAAAAAGATGAATAATCTCTGGGCATGAAGTAGTAAAGCTGATATTTCTACTGAAAAGGTTCATATAGCACAGTTATAAAAATAGCATAGCTTTTAAAATGCATCCAAGTGTCATTGCTAATCTATCTCAAAGTCACAGGCACGACCTATTCATTCTCTATAAGTCAAGAGATCCAAACCCACAAATGTGCCTTCGGAATAAAATCCTTATAAATCCAACATGATGGTGTTACCATCTCTCTTTTTACTTTATGATAAAGAAAACAGCTGGGTTTCTTCACTTCAATATCTCTCTTTCATCATATTTGTCCTGTGTAAATATTATCTTTTTTTACCACTAACTTTCTTTAGCTTTTGATTATAAAGGCAAAGTTAAAAAATATCTTTTCCAAAAGAACTTCAACATTATTAGCCATTATGGTAATGCAAATTAAAATTGCAACGAAATATTACTATGTGCCTTTTAGAATGGCAAAAATAAAAAAAATAATAACACCAAATGCTGGTGAGGATGGGGAACAGCCAGATCTCTCATACATTGCTGTGACATGTAAAATGGTATAATCACTATGGAAATTAGTTGGACAGTTGCTGAAACTAAATATGCACTTACCATATGACCCAGCAATTGAACTTTTGAGCATTTATCCCAGAGAAATGAATACTTTCGTTGATACAAGAAACTGCACACAAATGTTCACAGCAGCCCAAAGCTGGGAACACCACAAATGTGGTTCAGCAGGTGATTGGTTAAACAAACTCCTGTGTATCCATACCACGGAATGCTGCTCATCAATAGAAAGGAACAGACTATTGATATGAAAACACACCAATCTCAAAAGGATAAATATTGTACAGTTCATTTTACATAGCATTCTCCAGCTGACAAAATTATATGGAGGGAGAATAGATTCGTGGTTGCCACAGGGATGGGGTGACAAGTTGGTGCAACTCACAGGGGAAGTCCCATTGTGGTGATGGGAAAGTTCTGTGTCCTGGTTGTGGTGGTGATTATATGAACCTGCACATGGGATCAAACTGCATAGAACCACACACACACACACACACACACACACACACACACACACACACACACACGAATGAAGGTAAAAATGGATGAAAACTGAAAAAGGTCTGTAGTCTAGTTAACAATATTGTATCAATGTCAATATCCTGGTTTTGACATTGTACTAAAGTCATATAAAATGTTGTCATGGGGGAAAGCTGTGTGAAGGGTTCAAAGGACTCTATATAATTTTGTAATTTCCTGTGAGCCGATAATCATTTAACAACATCATTTTGCTCTCAAGCTTCATGTATCGTTTGTGACATTTAACCACAAGTTTGGTGAATAAACTGAAAAGGCGAGGGGATAAAGCAAAAAGTGGCTCTTCTTGTCTTTTTGCTCTAAATCTCCGTTTTTTGAGAAAATCAGAAAACAAGAGTATTTGGTACTTTGCCTATCATTACTGAAATATCTCTTGTTAAGACAAATGTGCTTGGGTCACACCCTACCATCATTCATTTCCTCAGAAACCTTCAGGGATCTATTTTACCTACAAAATTAAGTCACACTGTTCATCCCGGCACTGGGGACTCCCACTACATGGCCCCAGCTTCACTTTGGGCTTTGTCTTCCTGACTTCCTTTATGAGTACTTATTGCTTCAGTTTGTGCTCCACACCACAACCAGAGTCATCCTGGAAACTCAAATTTGTCACATTACCTTCCAGTGGCTTCCCACAGCACTGAGCCTAAAGACCCACACCCTTGACCTCACTGTCAGGACCCATGGGTGGGACCCCTACCTCCTTCTTCAGTCCATCTTGTGCCACTCTTCAGTCTCCTTGCCCAGACACAGCCTTCCTTGTCAGGGTCCATTCCACCATCTGGCCTTGAGCATGTTGTCTTTTTTGCCTGGATCTCTTTCCCTCCCAACTAATCTTCTGTTCCTCTGTTAGATCTCAGCTCCACCATCAGTTTTTCAGGAAAATCTTCCCCAACCCCTCAGTTCAGTCAGATTGTTTTGACAAACATTCTCATAGAACTGGGTTGATTTCCTTTAGAGTGCTTATCCTGGCTTATTATTATACATCCATCCATTCGTTTAGTTGTTTGATTAAAGCTGCTTTCCCACCTGTCTGGAAGGTGCATGAGAATATAGATAGTGTCTATTTTTGCTTACAAGTGTATTCATCACCCAGTACAGGTCCTTGAAGACACTTGAAAACATTTATTTTAAGTATTCAGTAATTTTTTTTTATGTAACTGTATGAATCGAATGGGAATAATTGTTCTCCAGTCATATTCCTCAGGTTTTCCGCACCCAGGCTTCTGTCGTGCTGTTCATTATATGTGCCAGGCTACACGCATATTTCACCCTCTCCACATCTTATCCAATTTCATAGTCCGATTTGAATGGACACTTTCTTTACTTTGCAAATAGCTACCATCTCTGCCTTTGAAAATTGTTGCATTTAGGCTTCTGTACTCTTTTTTTTTTTTTTTTTCCTTTTTGTCTTTTTTCGTGACCGGCAACGGATCGCAACCCTCAGTGTCACGCCCGTACCGGACCGGGACCGGCAACGGGATCGCAACCCTTGGTGTTGCGCCCGCACCTCGCTCAGCCAGTGAGCAGCCGGTCTGTATGTGGGATCTGAACCCTCGGCGGGAGCACCGCCGCGCTCCCAAGCGGCGCACTGTAGCAGTGCGCCACTGGGCCGGCCCTAGGCTTCTGTACTCTTGCCATATTTGGCTTTACTATCATTGAACTGTGCCTCTTATCCCCTTTACCAGTTCATAAGCTCCTGGAGAGCAAGGCTGATGTGCTTTCTTACATCACCTGCAGAAACTAGTGCATTTCTCAGATACTAAATAAATATGAGTATATTTTCCTAATTGATCAACATGATTAAAACACATATTATATGCTCAATTAATATTTATAGAAACAAGGGAAAATTATTAGAGATGCTTGTCAGTTCCACCAATTTACAATGAGAAAACAGAATTAAATTACTAACTAGCAGTACAGACATGGTTCGCAGAGCAAATGCCTTCTGTTCTGACCATGTGTTTAATGTTAATGGGTTTATTTGTTGTAGGTGGCAAGATGGTTCTAAAACTGTTAGCTCAAATTGCTTTTTTACTTCCCCTGTCCCTTGGTTAGTACCCTGTTTATGCTGCATTCTATGAAAATGTTTATTTTAATATTTTAATTCTGTAGTAAGACAGAAAAATAGCAATTCCAGTGAAATATCATTGTTAACTTACTGAGCAAGGGATGGGGCCTCACAGTGCTTCTGGCTATTTCCTTATATTTCATCCAACATCAGCCCAAAAGCCACAGAATTTTAAAAATTAAATTGGGAGTGTAGGCTCAGGTCTCCCATACCAGTTTTCTACCTGCTTCAATGTGCATCTTCATTAAGGAACCCATCCCATAAATGCTCTTGGAATACAAAATGTATATGGAAATGGTCCGGGGAAAAGGCTACTGTTAATTACTTTTATTTCAAGCCATCGTTGAAGTTCATTTGCAAATAAGATCATAGGAAAGCTAAATAAGGCTTAGACTGCTTCCCATCCAGTCTATGTAAACTAAAGCTACTCAGGTGCTTTGTTTGCTCATTTCTCCATTTTTGTTATTGTTGTTCCTAAGCAAATTAACAGAATGACAGAAATTTTGTTGAAGTATCAAACCTAAGCTAAATCTAATATGTGAACAATGTTTTGTTCTGCTTTTATCCTGGAGCTTCAGAATGGCTATGAAATTCATAATATTACCATACAAAGAGAAATGAGGGTGAAACAAAAATAGTCAAGCTTATCATTTACAGTGTAATGAGGTATGTAAAGTGTCTGGCAAAAATTGTGAAAAGCTAAGGTAAACTTGCAATTGTGAGTGTGTGTGTATCCCTGTGTTCATGTGTGTGAGGAATAAAGAGACAGAGAGAGAGAGAGAGAGAAAGGGTAGGAGAGGAAGAAACACTGAAGCTATCTTCACACGTAACACATTTTAGGACTTAATCCTTGTTCCTTTAGGAAAAATCCTGTCCCTTCAAGTTGCAAATTCTTCACATTAAAAAACACTAAAAGAAAAGATTATTAGGCAGTTGAGTTACTTAATCAAAGTCTATCAACATTCTAAAAGTTGTAAGTGTAATTAAAATAGATTTATTTTCTTTCTTATTAATAATTCTCCTGCTGACATAAGATTAGTTGGCAGCATTCAAAGCCACAAATTATTTTCCTACATTGCTGATGGTAATTGTCGTGTATTCAGAACAAAGAGGAAAAAGAGGTCCAATTACACGTGAATTAAGAAAAATTAACAGGACATATAAACACAGTTCCAGTAAATTTTTATGCAACCAATTTCCCTCTTGTTGCTAAATTTACAGAGTAGTCTACAGATTCTCAAGAAATAAGCCAAAAGTAAGCTACATCTGGAAATTGAGGAAGTCGAGAAATGAAGGAGAGCCATTGGTACCTGGATACTGGTCAGAGTTGTGTACTGGTAAGCCTTGACCACCAGGTAATTTGCTTCCAGGTCTATCAGTCCCAGGATCATATACTTCCACCATCTTCGTCGTAAAATTGCCAGGAGGTTTTCTTCTCCTGTGTTACAAAGTTAAGAAATGGATTAGGTTCTCAATACATAATAAACTGTATATAGTCCTACATCACTTAACAATGGGGATACGTTCTGAGAAATGGGTTGATAGGTGATTTTGTCATTGTGAGAACATCATAGAACGTACTTACACAAATGTTGATAGTATAGCCTACACATGCCTAGGCCATATGGTATAGCCAGTTGCTCCTACATGAGTAATAGATCGCACTATGATGTTACCATGGCTACAGCATCTCTAGGCAACAGGAATTATTCAGCTCCATCATAATATTATTGGACCACCATTGTATATGCAATTCATCATTGACCAAAACATTGTTCTGCAGTGCATGACTGTATTTAGGAATCTAAAATGTTGCAGAATTATATTTTCTACCATAAACTTACCAAATATTTAAATAAATGAATTGATGTATCAGAGATTCACATGTCTTTACTTAGCAAATGATTGATATTGTAGATTTTGGCTCTTTGAATTAGTTTCTATGCCAGAGTAAGACTGGGCAGGTTATTAGCTCACCATGCAAAACATTTTATCATGAATATATGAAAGAAAAACAAACACATGATGTGAAAATAAAAGGAAACGTGTACAAGAAAGGCTGCATAAACACATAAATTCCAAATCATGACAAATTTCAGGATTGTGGTAAAATAGATACAATGGAAAGAATGCTGCCAAATGGAAAAAGGCTTATGCTTGGCAGTAGGTCTCTGGCAAGACTTCAGGATGCTATCCTGATTTCATAATCAGCTGTGAACATTGCACACACTGGTGGTGTGGGGGTGATGAGGAGAGGGAGGAAGTTGGGGGCTCACTCTCAGATGGAAAAAAGTGCCATTTCACCACACTCTTAATGCTGCCAACAGATCTAATCTTCACTATCTTGCTTTTTAGCCTGGTAGCATCAGAATAGAATTTGCATCCTTTAGTTCTTCATCTTTATTTTCACATATATTTCAGGCATGAAGTAAACCTTATTTCTCCAGGTGGGGCAATCATTATTATTAACAATAGTAGCTCTCTGTAGTCAACCTGTGAGGTCTTCAGAGAGGATGTGGAACATGCAGAAAATCTGAGTGAATGGTGACTACATATAGTATTTATTGCTGCATAACAAATTATCCCAAAACATAGCTATTTAAAACAAGAAATATTTATTATATTTATTTATCTAAATATTTATTTATCTCACAGTTTTTGTGGATCAAGAATCTGGGTATAGCTTAACTGAATGTCTCTGGCTCAAGGCCTCCCAATAAGGTGCAGCCAAACTGTCAGCCAGGGATGCAGTCTCATCTGAAGGGTTGACTAGGGAGGGATCTGCTTCCAAACTCACTCACATGGCTGTTGGTGGAGTTTGGTCCCTAACCACAAGGGTCCTTCTACAACACTGGCTCAAAACATGGCAGGTGGTTTACCCCAGGATGAACAAGAAAGAGAACAAAGATGGAAGCCACAGTCTTTTTAAAAACCTATTCTCTAAAATGTCACTTCTACCCTATTCTATTCTCTAGAAAAGAGTCAGTAAGTCCAGCCCACACTGAAATGGAGAGAATTCATAAGGGTGTAAGTACTAGGAGGCAGGGATTATTGTAGGCCAGCTTAGAGACTGCCTACTTTGTGCCACATGCCTTTAGTACTATAGCTGTCCTTTAGTTGCTCCTCAAGGGCCTCAACAGAATCTGCATCCTCACCTGACTCTGGGCCCCTCTTAGAATTGTGAACTACTGATTTCTACCTTTGGCCTTAATCCAATGACCATCACATACGGTGGTCTTTACTACCTTAAGAAGGCTTTCGAACACTAAGATTTCCAGCTACATAGAGATGGTCAAAGAATGGTTTGTGGCTAGTTGGCAACAAGGAGGGAAGGATCTCTTGACCTTTGGGCCAACCAGTTTTCTAGCTTAGTTTTTGATGCCACACTTTTCACAGCCTATACTCAAAGCACACTCAGTGTCTTTCTGTCTCAGTGAACTGCACTCCTCATCTTGCTAACTCCTATTCATGCTTCAAAATATAGCTCTTGTCTGGACTTTTACCAACCCTACTCCCAGTTGGGCAACTCGTACCCAGCTATGTATGATCCTTTCAGATGATCGTGACTAGAAATTGTCTCTTCACTGGACTGAGAGTTTTGGATGGTAGACTCAATGTCTTACTCATACATGTAACCACAGCATCTAGCGTACAGATATGTAGCAAGGATCAGCTAAGTGTTTTTATTTCGTTGGTTGGTTGGTTAGCTTTTTTTGTTTTTGGCAGCTGGCTGAACCCTTGATTTAGTGTTATCAGCCCTGTGCTCTCCCAAGTGAGCTCACCAGCTAGCTCTAGCTAAGTGTTTTTGGAATTAATAAATTAATAAATTGGAAAAAGTGTGAAATTCTATCTATCTGAACACGTCAAAGGCCAGTGCTAGAATATGAGTCACTCTTCTCACACACGGCTGGCAGATGTAATCCCCCAGGTCATTTCTTCACGCCAGCTCATTTTGGCAATGTCCTTGCACAGCACCTCTGCCTCTCTTACTTGTCTACTCATCTGATAAATCAACACACATGTCAGGATTTATTTTGTAAATTAGTGATTCTCCACCTGACTGCATATTCACATCAGCTGGAGAGCTTTTAAGAAAAATCCCAATGCCTGGGACCAACCCCTAGAAATTCTGATTTAATTGGTCTTGGGTGGGGCCTGGACATTGAGCTGAGGATCAGATCTAGGACTTGCATATGGTTGATGTCCAATGGCCATCCTCAGCATGACTTGGGCTAGGAATTCCAAAGAGATATAGCCACAGAGTAGTAACGTCTCTTCATACCAAAAAAATGACCTGAACATTTAGCTCAAAGCATGTTTTCTCATGTCTCTGAGCCTTTCTATGTGCTGTTTCCTCTGCTTGGACGATTCTTCTTCCAGTGTCCACATGAAGAATCAGCATATACATTTCTACCAGGAAGCCTTCCTTGATGCTTCTTCCACCTTAGACTGGGCTGAGTGTTCCTGCTATGTGCTCCCCCAACATTGTTTGCTTACCCCACATATAGGATTCCCCTCCCTGCCTTATAGTTACCTATTTTCTTGACTCTATTACTCATTAGATTATTAACAATTTGAAGAGAGTGGCATGGCCTTGGTCATCACTTTTTCTCTACCAACAGTGCATAACAGGCAGTTAATAAATAATATAGAATGATTAATAAATTTCATGTTTAATAATCTCAGCAATGTTAAATACCATTGAAATTGAGGTCCTCAAAATATACCTATTATAAACATTCATGTTCCAGCCACTAAAAATTGTTTTTCTGGTTAGAATGTACACAACACCTAACAAAATTAATATGGTGAACATTTTACGCATAATACACTGTACATGAGACATAAAAAGGTCGATGGTATATTTAACCTCAAAGCTGCAATTCTAAAGTCACGGGCACTATCTCACTTAATTGACAAAATGAACACAGAATTGTCAAACTCAGAGCACACCAGCCACATCTCAATGCACAGCATTGAAAACATGGGCTATGATACTGTTTGTTCCACCAATCAATAGCACATTCAAAGTGTAATTCATTGCATAGATTCGAGGGAATGATTAGTTGCTTTACTGTTGTGCTGAAGAAGTTGCAAAGTATAGCACCCTAAATAAATGCTTCCATATTGTTTCATTTGAAGTACTTGAAAATATACAACACGCTTGCTTAGCAAAATCATCCAGGAAAGCAAAAAAGTGCTGAGATTATTTTTGGCTGAGCAAAAATGCAACTGTTAAAAGGAATGCTTGGGGATTTATCTACATGACTCCCATTAACACTGATGTACAGTAGACCATTAAAACTCTTTCTAGAATAATGAAAATACATTCCTTAGAGCCTCTGTGCCGAAGTGCTGCCCAGACTTCATGAAATATGGCCATCCATAAAAAACACCAGCACAATTGGTGACATGTTAATGTTTTGAAATCTCCCCTCCCCTTTTAAAAATTAACTGGGAGATGTAATAAAATACATGAGTGAAAACTTTATAATTATGGTTTTGTATTTAATTGCATTCTTTTTATTATTATTATTATGAACATGTGAAAATATAAATAAAAAGATTACAGAATAATGTGACATAATACCCACCACCCTGATTTAATAAATGTTAACATTTTGCTGTATTTCTTTCATATCGTTTCTTTTTGTTGAGAAAGAAAATATCACAGATGAAATTGAACTCCCCTCTTTGCCTCTGTTAGATTCCATTTCTGCCCCTCTTTCCTCAAATCACCATTTTGATATTGCTGTGTATCCTTCATGTTCCTGTTTTTGTTACACATTTTCTATCTATGTATGTATTCAAGATAGATAACTTTCTTTGGTGTGTTTTTAAACTTTACATGAAGTTTTACTATATATACTATATACATTCTTCAGGGTTCTTCCTGCTTAACACTGTTTTATAAATGTACTCTTATTGTTTCATGTACAGCTAATTCATTTATTTTAAATGTTGTAAATGATTACATTTTATGAGTATGCTGCAGGCTATCCAGTCTTCCACTGATAGACATGCACATTTGTTTGCAGTATTTCCCCATTACAAACAATGTAACAAAGTATATGTGTGTCCTTGCACAGATATATCTCTATAATTGCTATAGAGTTTTATTTTTTATTCTCTTTTTAAATGACTGTAGAGTATGACAAATGCGTAAAACGTAATGAAAGTTATTCTAGTTTGAGGTAAGATAGCATTTCAACAACAACTTCAGTAATGGAGAACAGAGAAGGAAATTATTGACAATTTTGATCATGTGACTCATATGTAATATTACTAAGAATCAACAGGATAATCAATCAAATGTTTTAAAATTTTTTTAGCAAACACTTACATGATACTTACCATGTGTCAGGCAGTGATACTAGTTTACAAATATTGTTACCTAATCCTCATAGCAAACCTTTACAGTAGATACTGCTATTAACTCTATTTACGGATGATGAGTGAATCCTGGAGAAGTTAAGTAACTTGCACAGGGTTACTGTGATTTGAACTCATGACAGTCTGGCACCAGGCTTTATACTTGTTAGTATTGTACTATTTTTTGCTTCACTAATTTGTAATTGCGGCATTGTTTCTTATGGGTGGCATTTCTCAGGGTGCCCCAATGCCAACTCCAGGGGTGCCTTCATACCAGAGACTATATGCATGGCACCCCCTGGAGTTGCCAGTGCCCAGCTGCACAACTGTGTGTTACCCTCTCCTGCACTGACTTAGGGATCAGGATGTGTTTCATCACCATCAGTTTAATATCAAGGATTCAATATCTCTCTGCCTGATCTAAGTATATGACAGATTTTCCCCTGTGAAATGTGAAATATGGCTTTAAATCAATTTTATGGCTTAAAAAAAGTCTAATTACAAGAATGACTTTTATAAGCTGTCCTACTTGCTGAAGCCTAGGGCGTACTAACAATGGTCACACATGGAATGGGGAGAGTGGTGGTGTTTAATAAATGTTGAGTGAATGAAGAAGAAAATTTTGTACAAGGATGAAAACATGGTCCACATTCATGAGAGTGACTGGAAAACAGACGAGCCTTGATCCATAGTATTCTTGTTTACCCCCAGTAGTTGTTTGAGCAGAAAATAGAAGTCCTGCAAGACAGCACAGCACCCTAGGTGAATTCAGCTAAGGGAACAAGAAGCTTCATCGTTCTCAGGACCACATTTTCATTAAGGACACTCATGGATGGTGTGATCCTTCATGGCCTTTTTATACAAGAGCAGAGCTCGAGTCCACAGCAAGAGTGAGGCCCCTGCACAGCGGGTGCAGGCCGTACTTGAACAGACACCTCCTGCACTCACAATCTGAAGTGCTAATGCCACTGCTTTTTTTTTCCAAAGGGAAATGATTGGGTATTGATCAGTGAATTTGAAGAGTGACTTATGATGGAGGTTTTAGTTACTCACTTTTAAAAGCTGAAATATAGTGTTAGAATTTAGAGTTTAAAACAATTCTCTTAAATCAGAAAAGTGAACAAAATGAATGTGGTACTTACAAGGAAAGGAACATGTAAACTGTTCATGAAAGGATTGCAACCAATTGCACTTCATGATGTGACCTGATTGTAAGGATGAAATACAAAAAAGATAAATAATAAAGATTAAATTTTATTTTGTATTCTTTCACTTATTTTTATTATTGGGGCTGGACAGTGAGATTAGGAAGAGCATAAAAGGCAGCCCTTTAATGTTTCAGCTTAATAGCAAACAGTGGCCACCGGCTGCCTCCTACTCTCTGGTGTCAACTAACTGCGTTACTGGTCTGAACCTCAGTCTCTCTACTGTAAAATGAGGATCGTAGCAACTATTTCATAGGGCACTGTAGATTAAAGGTAATACGAATAATGAAAATATCTAATGTAAGGTATGTGCACAAGACATGGCAGCAATTGATAGAGTTCCGAAATCCTTGAATCCTTGCAGTGTTGGACTTTATGTGTTAACTTGACTGGGCCATGGGTGTCCCGATTAAACATTATTTCTGGGTGTGTCTGTGAGGGTGTTTCCAAGTGAGACTAGCATCTGAATTTGGTGGACTCAGTAAAGTAGATGGCCCTCCCGGCATAGGTGAGCATCATCCAAACCTTTGAGAGCCTCAATGGAACAGAAAGAAGAGGAAGGGAGGATTTTTTTCCTTCCTGCCTGCTTGAGCTGGTACATCTCACCTCATCTTCTGGCCTGGAACTGTGATTTACAACGTCAGCTTCCCTGGTTCTTAGGCCTTTGCACTCAAGTTGGAACTATGCCACCAGCTTTCCTGGGTCTCTACCTTGCAGAAGTTCTCAGTCTTCAAAAATTGCATGTGCCAATTCCTCATGATTACTCAGTCTGTCTGTCTGTCTGTCTGTCTGTCTGTCTGTCTATCTATCTACCTACCTACCTACCTACCTACCTACCTACCTACCTACCTACCTACCTGTCTGTCCATCCATCCATCCTGTTGACTATGTTTCTCTGGAGATCCTGACTAATATAATCTTTGACCAGCCCCTCATCACATACTAGCTTGCCATGTGTGATAGATACTGCAGAGAGGAAACGCAGGAAAATGAACTCTCTTAACCACTCTCTAGGGCTTTGGCCGCACATCCCTCTCTGTCTCTTGCTCTGGTGAGTTGTGCTGGATCACACTTGAGCCAGCATGTGACATCTGTCCAGACTAGAGGCAGACTGAGAGCCTCGTCCTCAATACTACTCCCCTATGCCTTGGTCTCTTGGATCTTACCCCTTGATCTGTGAGTGAAGGCTGGTGAACACACCCCTTCTCTCTGAGGCCTGGGCCAGAACTGGGTTTGCTTCCTGGGACTCTGGTACTACTAAGCCTCTCCAAGGTGAGGGCTTCATTTTCTGTGGATATGTTTCCATCATCCCTCTTACCGAACATGCTGCACATGATGGACAAGACATAAAAAAGGAAACTGCACAGAAGGGTTGAAAGAAAGCAACAGGAGAAGAGAAGAAACTGCCTCAGTTCCCATTTTGCTCCCCTTACACCCATCTCATGAAAGTTCCTATTCATCCCTCAAGACTCAGACTAAATGTTACCTTCCATGTTAAGCCTTCCCAAGTTTTCTGCCACCCCTTCCCAGCCTCCCTCAGCACTTCTTTTCTTTTCATTTGGTTCTCATATCTGGTAATCATATTAAGTTTTCAATAAATGCCTAATATGAATTTGGAACATATCTAAAAGCAACTAAAAATGAATCATAATTGCATGCGGTCTTCTGGTAGCTTTTACTGTAAGCTGAATATGAAGGAAAACCATATATGCATGGATATGATTGCATACAGGATAGATTTCTTAACAGCAAGTTCATCTTATTTCTTTCAAAGTTACACTTTTGGCATTGTTAATTAAAATAAAATGTTCTAGCCCTAATTATGAATTCAATCTATTGCCTTTACTGAGGCAAAAATATTATACATTCTCATGTAAAAATGAAAGTTTCTACTTCTCAGCATGTATATTTCAGTGTATATAATAATTTTTAGAATGAATAAAATCAGCTTAAACCTGAGAGAACTTTCTTCCAGGATTTTTTTAAGCTGTCATCCTTTAGAAACTAAAGTAAAGATTTTATGTAGCACATTTATATTCTACACTCTTCCAAAATATCCAAAGTTCCTGTGATTCTGATGTGTCTTAGGAGAGAAAACACAATTACTATTTTTTCTTCATATTAATATGAAAGTTAATAGTGCGTGTGTGCAGATATGAGGATGTGAAGTATATCCCAGCATAATCAGACTCCAGGATCCTCCAGGCCTAGATTCACAGCAAAACAAACAAACAAGTCTCCTTTGCTGGTGAGTTTAAACAATGTATGTGTTACAGTTACAGTCATGTGTTGCTTAACAGTGGGGGCATATTCTGAGAAATGTGTCATTAAGAGATTTCTTTGTTGTGTGAAACTATATTATGAAAGAGAACAGCAATGAATTTTCCTGTTATCTATACTGCACAGCTGTGGGCTCTTTCATTATGTTACTGAGTCTCTCTGTGCCTCACTTTCCTCATCTGTTAAATGGGGATTAGAATAACTCCATCCCCACAAAGTTATGAAAATTAAATTACTGGCAGGGATGTGCCTGACACTCAGCAAGCACTCAGTGAGTGATAGCTAATTGTTATTAACTATGATTTTGCTACAGGGATGAGTGGGAATCATTTAAAAATTTAAGAATTCTAAAGTACATGACAGCCATTTCACTGGGCTTAGACCTAATGTGTCAAATGCTTGGTTTTCTATCTTAAAGGTTCTGAGCTACCTTTGGGAGGGTCACCCATGGGTGAGCTAGGCACTCCTCCTCAACATATTTTGCAGTAGGTTTGGTTATACCAGCATCACCACAAACACGTGAGTAATGCATTGTGCTAAGACATCATGAAGGCTACATGTCACTAGGCAATAGGAATTTTTCAGCTCCATTACAGTCTTATGGGACCACCAGAGTGTATGTGGTCCACTGTTAATTGAACTGTCATTATATGGAACATGATTATAATTGCTATCTTGAAAGAGTATCAAAATTTCATGCTTTATACCTAAATTTTCTGTTATTATGAAGATATCACTTACAATGGGAAATACTGCTCACTAGCTCATGATGGTTAATAATAGGTTGGTTGGCTGTGTGTGGGGGTAGATGCTTTCATTTGAAATTATTCAAAGCAATCATAATGAAACTATGTGCTAATATAAATCTATTTTTCTGAGTGAGCCTGCTGAGAAGAAAATGTATTTGTCCTTTTTAATGACAAGACTATTCTCCTTTTCTTAATCCCATTTTGTGAAAAGTGACCCTATTTGCCTTTTGGAAGTTTCCTGTAATTGGCTCTGATGCCTCCCGACATTAGCAGATGAATCTGTCAGTTTTGTGAATTTTATTTTGAACAAAGAGCTGTGTAGCAGCTAATGACACACGATGTAAGGGGAAGAGGCCAAAGCGGACTTGCCTCCGGACTCCTGCCACTTGCTGAGTATATTCAAAAGACAACATGACAGAAGGTGCCAGCCTGAGCTCTTGAGGGCTGACCTTGAGCTCTGACATGAGAGCATCTGTCATGGCGGACACATAGGTTAGACCCAACATGGGAAATTAACAAGATGGAGTGTCAATGGGCCAAACGCCTGGTAAAGCCGAAAGCTGGCTGGACTCCTCTCCCCATCCACCCTCCCATCTCCCATCCCAAATGCCACGCACAGATCCAGCAAGGCCACTTCTGCTAATGACACTTATTTTCCATTGAACACCATTTGTCAGGCACTGGGCCAGTGGCACCACACTTTCGTTCTCTCATTTAATTGCCACCCTGTCCTCTAGGTTAAAAGCATAAAGCCAGAGAGGCCTGTATTAAAGGACTGACTCTGCCATTTAACTGGCGATGTCACCTTGGGAAAGTTTACTCATTTATAAAATAAGGCAAACACTACTTACTTGAAAATGCTGCTATAAGGATTAAGTGAAAAAATATATACGTAAAGTGTCTGGCTTCCAGTAAATACTTGGTAAATGATAGCTTTGTTATTAACAGCCTGTGAGAAAGGTATTTTTCAGATCATACAACTGGATTTTGAAGAAGTTAAGTAATTTTTCCAAGGTCTGTCCTGGCTTCTTCTTATTTTAAAGTACTCACTATTCTAAAGATGATGCTTTCTGTTGACATGGTGCATTTAATATAAGAAATTAGAAACATCTTTATTATATTATCTTTCTGAAATTAAATTCAGTAGAAAAGAAGCAGCATTTTTATGAGCAATGCAATAATAGTATGCAATACTTCTAGAATATATATATCCATCTGATATATATATATTCATCTGAAAATATTAAAGAATATATTTATGGGATTAAAAAGTTCCCATTATATCAACCTAGTGGCAAAGAGTACCACAACACCCAGATTATCATCTTAAAATACATTTTCCACTGAAAGAAACAATGGTCTTTGGAGAAATGGCTCATCGAAGATCTGGGTCAGGAAATGTAATATACAAGTAGAGCCTGGAATATCGTGTCATACAAAAGAGTCATGAAGTGCTCATAGGCTACTAGGATTATATCAAAAGGACTCAGAGGCCAACTTGAGGAGTCTTTCATATGAAGATAACAACTGAAGTGGGTTTAAATATGTTTAAATCCATGAGTCCCTAGTGAATTTAAAAACAGTAGCAAGGACAACAATCATCATCAGACAAATATTTTTAAAAAACCAATTGTTTACCATTGGAAGATATTAGTAAACCAACTCATTATTTTGAAAATTGGTAAATGAAGAAAAAGAATCAAGTTTTTTTCCCCTGTGATTCTTAAATAAACTATACTACTATATAACTAAATAGTAGATGAGGGGAGATTTGTCTTTATAGTAATATTCTAGCTAATAAATGAATAAGTATTGAGAGATTTGGAAAAATCATCATTTTGTACCTCTAATGAATTAATGGATATAGGTCTTGAAGGCCAAGCTACTGGCAGTACAAAGAAAGAGACAAGCATGCATGATGTTTTATGTGTTTCCTAATTGGAAGAACAAAACACCACCTATACAAATAATGAGAACAACAACAAAAACCTAAATTTGATAAGTCTCTGTACTCAGCTACCAATGTAGGAAATACAGAGGTCAGAGGAACATGTTAAAATACACTAGAAAGATTAAATCAGAAAAATCCAGATTGTGGGATATGCTATAACCTAGCTACTCAAAGTTTGGTCTGTTAAATGGCAGCAACAGCATCAGCTCAGGTGGACTGAGAGCTCATCAGAAATGCAGAATCTCAGGCTCACCCCAGACTTACTCACTCAGAATCTGAATTTAATCAAGTCCCCAGGGGATTTGTGTACATTACAATTTGAAAAGCACTGATCACATAGGCCAAATGATTTCTTCAACAGAAAATACTGCAAGAAAAATAAAAGAGAAATCTATAGATGAAAAGAATTTAAGAAAAATATCACCTTCTTGCAATGAGCAGACCTTATTTGCATCCTGAACCCCCAAAATTGTAAAAGGTATTTATCTATGAGAGCATTAGAAATGTGTACACTGACAGGATACTTGGAATTCTTGTTCCTTTTAAATGTGATCATGTATTGTTATGTCATTTTTAAATTCTTGTCTTTTAGAAATATACATTGAAATAGTTACAGATGAAATGATATAATGTCTGATTTTATTCAAAGTAATACAGGAAGGGAGAAGTAGTGAGGGTAAGGATAAAATAGGCTTGACCATAAGTTGAAATCTGTTGAAGGTGATAAAGTGCCACATAGGTGTTCATTCTACTATTCTGTCTACTTTTCTATATGTTTGAAATTTTTGCAGTAAGAAAGTTACAAAAAAGGAGAATTCCATTGTGAAGAGAGGGTTTAGCTAACGGAACAGCATCAGCTGGGACATATGAATGTCCACAGTGCCTCCGTGTGTGTGTGGACCTCATTCCTCCTTACAGTGTCCTTGTCCTTGAGTTGTAGGTAGTATTATACTCCTGAGCAGCCAGAGAATGCAGAAGTTTGAATTCTATTACTTGCATGTCCTCATTTCAGTCTTGGAGGTCAGAAGGAATACTTGGCAACTCTTCTGGCAAAGGTTTTGACAAGCTTTTAATAGCTAAGAACCTCTCTTGTTCACTTCTGTTTTTGTGGAAGTGCCTTGTCCTTGTGCTAATGGCCAAGTCATTCCCTGCCCTTGCAGCTTCATTCACAAAGTATGTCTATGTTTGGACCACAAAAGTCCTTATTGGGAACCTTCTGCTCATTTATTGTGAGCCTTCTGCATCAACTACTGAAACTTTATAATGCCGCTGATGGAGAAATCACCTCTCAAAGGTTGGTAGTGCTATCTTCAGTTAGGTAGGTACTATTAAGGCTGAGTACAGTAGTATCTAACACAATTATAAGAGATGGCATGGTTTAAACTGTGACTGCCAAGAACCAAGAGAAGAAAAGATGCCAAATCAAAAGCTAACACCTCAAGTGAAGGCTCCTGTGTTATGTGGCAAACATACTGGGAGCCACAGACATCACAGGCCACAGTGCACCACAGATTTCACAGGCCACAGTGCAGTGAGCTTCCAGAGTATGTGAACAGCCTTAACTGCATACATAGGACTCAGATAAGGCATCCAACAATTTAAAAATACTCTGGAAGGAAGAACACAAAGTAAAACAAAATATTTGTTATCTCTAAGATTATGTAAGATTATGTAAAAGATTATATCTATAAAATTATATAAATGTTTATTTACTTCTTGGCCATATCAGATTTTTGCCATTTTTTCCCCAGCTTTGTCTAGTCTGGTTCATCCACTTAAGTGTACACTAGATTCATTTGGAGAGCTCTTACAACTGCCAATTTCTGGGCTCCATCTCAGACATTTTCACTCTCATCCAGGGCTCAGGAATCTGTATTTAAAAAAGCCTCTCAGAAATCGTGATGCTGCTTGTCTCTGATTACATTTCAGCAATCTTGATTTAAAGTAATAAATAAGTTGGGCCTATTTCTCTCAGAAACATTTTGCTTGAGGGCTTGCTACCTACTTGGCTGGAAACTAGAACCAGTTGACAGGGTAACTTGTGTTACAGGAATAAATCCGATGTCTGTTCTAAGTCATTCAGAGCCCAGGGAACTGGCGGGGGCTATTTATCCACAAATGTACTATTAGAAGCCTTCCCCCAATTCCTACCTTCTCAGAGAAATTTCCTCAATTTGACCCACATTGACTTTTCCTCAGAATTTGTACAGTTCTTATGTATCGTTCTATTGATTTGGGAATTTAATTGAGCCCTTTCTTATATTTTTAAAATGTTGCATTGTGTATATCTTCTGTCCTGAATGGTAATAAACAATGAAAGCAAAGCCTCTGTTTTATAATCCCTTTTCTGTTACACTTTTATGAACATATATTATCTGTTTAACAAATATTTACTGACCTTTTATTACAAACAAGTCCTGAGACATATATAATATGGATATATTTCATAAAACTTAAGGTCTCTATTTTATAATCTTCTACTACATTTACATATTACTTCTTAGGGACATTTAAATTTTCCAAAAATTTTATTCATTTATTTATTAAGTGCCACGTGACTCCACTCACATGCATTGTCAATGTTCTACCAAACCTGATGACCCATATTAAAATTTATAGCAATATATGCCCTCCAAAAAGTCTACTTTACAATATAATAATTTTTCCCAACCCACAACAAACAATAAAATGATCTATATGAATTTTCTTCCTTGAAAAGGGGTTCTGTTCTTGGATTTGTGCCCACTGATGGATGTAAACCTCTGAGAATTGGAAGATCAGTGTGTCTAAGACACAGCGAATGGCTCGTAAAATAATAATACTCAAGCACTACAGAGCAACAGTCCGCCAATGCAAGTCTGGGACTTGGGGTTAGTGTGACAACCATCAATCACTGTTGTGAGATGAACCCTGAGGAACCAAAATTGATCAGAATGTGTCCCCAAAAGCACTGGCTACACAACAGCTTTTAATATGATGCTTCATTTGTCTGTGGATTCCTTAGGACATAGATAAATAGTAAGAACTTAAGTAAATAAAAGAAAACTCTTTAGATTTCCAATTAGTAGTCAAGATAGGAGACAGGAAATCATAGGCTAAAATTATGATTCTTAATGTAAACCTGGAATAGAATTCAAACTATTCTTTGAAGTTATCCCATCCACCTTGTTTCCTTTCTTCACTCCTTACATCTTGATCAAATTCAAAGACCAAACTTGGAGGACCCTTCCACCTCCCATCTTCAATTCACCAAATCCAGTCTATTTTTAGATCTGATTTCAACTGAAACAGTGATCTTTTGTAAGAGTATGGCTGGAAGTCAAGGGTGCCTGAAGGTTGTGGGTGTTCACCTGGCTGAGAAATGAAGTTAACATTGCTAATTCCTTAGTAGGAAACTTGACTGTGAACAGGCCTAGTGTCAAGTGACATTTAGAGTGATTCTAAATCACTCATGCTGGGTGCACCAGGCCTATAAACCCTACTGACGCTTCCTCCATTCTCCTTGCTTTACTGTTCCCAGAAGGTCTCTCAATTTTTCCTTGATAACAGAACCTTAGGCTCATCAATGGTCTGGTATAACTGAACCAAAATCACAGGAACTGCATTCTACTTAAGAATAAACCAGGCCATCTCTCCAGTCTGTTGACCTGCTGTCTGTACTATGCCATCTGTCCTACAAGCTCCCACCAGGGCAGGGAAATCTAGACTTCTCTCCGGATGTCTCTGTGATGCTCCCAGCATGCAGCTGGTCTTAGCAAGTAAACAAATAATGCTTCAAGAAAGCAACAGAAAGTAATATTTCCAGGAGAGGAAATTACTAAACTGACCTGTGTATCCTACCAGAGACTAAATTAAGACATGTTGTACTGCCATGGTTGTATATTTGAACCTGAGGTGAGAGAGGAAAAAGCAGAAGTGCACGATTTCAGCAGGGAATAATTTAAGTGTTGAGTTAGGGTGAGATGATCATCATTTTTTCCCCAACAATTATTATTTTTTTCTGCGTGTGATAAAATATATATAACATAAAATCATTGTTTTAACCATTTTTAAGTAGTTCAGTGCAACAGTCACCACTATCCATACCCAGCACCTTTCATCATCCCTTTCTGAAACTCTGTACCTGTTAACAATCACTCCCTATGCTCCCTTCTTCAGCCACTGGTAACCATCACTCTTCTTCCTGTCTTTGTGAATTTCACTGTTCTAGGTATGTCCTATAAGTGGATTCATATGTTATTTGTCCTTTTGTCTGGCTTATTTTATGTACCATAATATTTTCAAGGTTCACCCCTGTTGTAGCATGTATTGGAGTTTCATTCCTTTTTAAAACTAATATTCCATTCTTTGTATTTGTCACATCTTGTTTACGTATTCATCCACTGATGAGCGCTTGGGATATTTCTACTTTTGGTTCCTGTGAAAAATGCTGCTATGAACACTGATATACAAATACCTGTTTGAGTTCCTGTTTTCAATTATTTTGGTATATATGTAGAAGTAGGACTGAGGTGATGATCTGTTTAAACTCTGGGACTCATGAGTGAAGTCAGGTGATAAATGAAGCTACAGGGAACTTTTTCCTGCTGTTTTGGCTCCTCTTTGTAGTCATCTACACTGGCTTTTCCAAATCACTGGATCCTTAGGCCACTGCATGACAACTCGGTTTGAATCACTTCAAAATCTAACTCAATTTAAGGCCATTCAGTGTGAAAGGGAGTGAGTATGGGAGGGGACTTACAAATTATTATGTTTATAGTGTATGGGAAATTTACATAGCTACTATTTTGGATTGAATTGAAGTTCTATAATATGTCCACGTACCATTTTACCCTGTATAAGATGTGTTACATCCACAGTCTTGTGAACCTCAAAAATCATACTATAATAAAGTGCTACCCTGTGTTCATTATGTTGACGCCTACAAATGAAGACAATGAGAAAATAATTCCTGTGCAATAAGTATATTATTAACAGTTAATGAATATCATCAATTCTTATGATATGGGCTTTCTTGTGCTATAGAGGCCTCTGCCACAATTTATTCAACCATTTCCTGACTGTTTCTGCTCCTCTGCCCTCTGTTCACTTACTCCAACATATTTTTTGGTGGGTGGGGGGTGGGTGGGTGGAAGGAAGGAATTTATCATCTTTGCCTCCCATACAACTTTTTAGTAGTGGGAATGATAAAATAAGAATTGTAAAGACTGTGATGATCTGGAATAAAAACATGCATAGCAAATATTCAAAATTTTTAGGGCTCCTGAAATGAATAGCATTCATACTTTTATGAAAAAAACTATGATATGAAGTATACTTTGACATCAGCCATCACCTGTCAAATGAATTTCACTTTTAAGTGACAACCAAATTCCTTTGATAGGTGAGTGATAGATCGAGTCCTTGGTTCTCATTCAGAATTCACACTGCTAAGATAATCAAGCTTTGCCTCTGCCCTTGGTAGTTGTCTAAGTATATTAGACATTGGTATCTGAGATCCTGCAATTCCTTCCACTAACAGAGTTAACAAATACAAGCTAAAAAGTTAGAAAAATCCCTGCTAGGATAAACAGGCCATGACGACATCACACAAGAATTGGGTATGTTAGGCAAATAAAATTAAGATGCTTCACCTCTCTCAGTCCATCACATCTCCATTTCTGCTATTTCCCATTAGGGGAGAAGCTTATTAGCTGGTTCCTAGTGTGACAAGAATTCACACTATAACACTCAAGCTCCTCCACCTTCATGGCCATCACCACTGTCTTGGTGTCTCTGTTGCCTAGCAACAAGACCATCTTATCTATGCAGGAAAATAACCTTTAATATATATTAGTTAAAAGCACTTCTTGGTCTTTCTTTTATTTTTTGAAAACTTTCAAAAATACTCTTTTCTCACATGTATTTTAAATTGCCTCTTTTTTTTTTTGAGATACAAGACTGCAAGGGGAAATTCACTATGCAGTTTTCAGATCTCTTCTGTTTCAGTGACCTCAATACCTTGCATTCTGGCCAAATATAGAAATCCCCAAGGAACAGAACATGTTTGAATGCCGAGGAGCACTGTGTTTGACAGCTTCTTTCCCAGAGACTTCTATCTCAGAGTTCACTCTGCCTGAGCCAACAATGCCAGTGACCAGACCCAGGAGACAGGCTGTGAATCGTTTTTGCCTCCTGATAATACAGAGAACAGTATAACCAAGGTCCTTGGAGAAAAAGGTCTTGGGACAGAGATTGTTCATAAAAATATTTATTCGGTGCCTGTCAATTATCAGTCAATCACTTTTAAGAGAGATGAGGGAGAAGGGAGCAGAAACTAGATAGCAAAAGTCACACATTCATAAAAAATACAGAATATGTCATTGATGCTCTGTGTTTCTGCCCCACCTTTCTATTTCTGTCCCTTCTCACTTTCTCTCTGTCTCCCCCCATCACCCCCAATACATACACACACACACACACGAATACATACACAAACTGCTGGCCATTTTTTGTCTTTGCAATTGCTCAGGTGTTTCTCACATCACACTTGGTTTCTTGGGGAAAAGGAAGTGTAGAGAGAAGAGTGTGCTAAAGCATGTCAGAGGCATTTTGTTAGTTGAGAAAAGAATCCAGTACAATGAATGCTGAGCCATCCTCTAAGGGCAGTGCCCTTGAGAGCCCTGTGCCTCCACTTCCACCCTCAGAGGTAGTAAGCTGTACCTCCCGTGTATGCACATTCCTTCTGATGCCCTAGAAGACACATGCACAAGCAATGCATTCAGTGTTTAGTTCAGGACTTCAGCCAATCAACTCATGTACTAAGTTTCTACTAAAGGCAGAGGCCTTGCTGGGCAGTGTCCTTTATCAGTAGTCTTCAAATTCCTCCAGTGCCTCCTACAGCCCATATCAATTCCCTTTTCTTTCACTGATGATTTTGCCTTTTCCAATTCTCCATGAAGAACACAGACTGTATTTTAGTTTCTGCCCTTTCCTTCAAAACTGATCCATCCCTTTTCTAGTCAGAGCAGTGGTGTGGTCTTGCAACTTCTCAGAGCCAGCATTTGGCTTACCATTCTTCACCTTCCTTCCCCACTGGAGGCACCTGCAATAATGTGCATGTTTCACTCACTGTCCCCGTTATATCACCTAACAGCTCCTGTGACAGCTGAAAAGGAGAGACAATCTAGGGAATGCTTTCCCACTGGGTTTCCAGCCCATGTTTGATGAATTTATCCACCTGAACTCCAGAGGAGGTCATGAAGCTACTATAAAGGGCCTCAGCTACAAGTTTCCATGAATGCTTGACTTATTCGTCGTATACCAGTGAAAACACTCCAGGTGATAAGTCTTTGTCCTATACTGCTATACTTCACTTAACATAATGCATGTGTTGCCCAAAAAGGTTGGCATAAGGAGACTTTTAAAAAATATACCATCACATTTTATATGTTCAAGGAAGAGGCCTACAATGAATCATTTTTTAAAAAGGGAATAATTCTCTTTTGAAGTGCCAATCACACTCTAATTTAATCTTTTGTAAGTGGTGATTTTCTTGTTACATTTTCATAAAGCCCACCTACATGTAATTTCATGACAACCATAGTAATTTCATATCATAAGCCTATTGAAAATATTTCCACAGTTAGGCATGCCCCAACCCACACATACTTTTCCTAGTAGGAACTTTTAAATTCTAAAGCTACAAGATCCTTAAGGGTAGAACCATGCCTTATATATCTCTGTTACTTCCTATAGTAGTAAACATAGTGTCTTATACATACCAAGAAAGTAATGTGTATTTTTTGCAGAATGAATACATAAATTATGCATTTTGTGTCATAGATAGTGGTCGACTTGAGAAGACTTTTGGTTTTGAAAAAACAAAAAATACAGAAAATTAACTCGCTACACCAATGTAGCCACAACAGCAAACTGATAATTTTTAAAATTTTCTGAAATACCTTCAAAATCATTTTAAAGAACAAAGTAAAATAAGAACAAAACATTCCATATAAAGTTGAAGTCTTCACTTTCCTTCACACCTGATACTATTTCTACTCATTCTCAGAAGCAGTGCTGGGGAATTTATGAATTGACTCACAAACTATTTTTGTTTATTCACTCATACACATGCAAATGTATGCATATGCATATATTACATGTTTCTGTAAGAGTTTTATAAAATTTATAATACTGGTGTCATACTGTAGTTATTCTCTACATCATTTTAGATTCTCGCTTTTTTTTCACTCAACACTATGCTTGTGAGTTAATCATGTTATATACAAGTAAATCTGGCTCATTTTTAAAAAGCTGCAGAACAGCATGCTACATTTTATTTATCCATTCCTCCCTGGACACACAGGTTATTTCCCCTCATTGCTATTATAAACAATGCTGCAATAAACATGTCTCTGGGCCTGTGTAAAACTTACCAGTGCCCAAACTTACTGGTTCATAGAATATGCACATTTTTCACATGCCTACCTACAACCAAATAACTCCTCAAAGTTACGCTCCACCTGTTGTGTATAAGAGTTCTCTTCTCCCCGACACAAACTTGCCAACACAAACTGGACACATCCTGCATGCTTATCTCACAAAACGAGGATGATTTCTCATCAGTTTTCTGTTTTGTGATCAAGACAATAAAACTCAACAGTCCTTAAATGATTGCTAGTGCAGTGACAATAATTATAATATGCCTTAACGTGTTAATTTTAGATCTTTGATATTAATACAGTGGAATCCAATTATGAGCTAAGTGAGAGAAAGGACTTAAAGCTGAGAAGTGATAACTTGAACAATACTGGAGTACATCCTTAGGCACTGCTGAATTTAGAAACATGCTGAGATGAATCCAAACTTGCCTTAACTTGTACTAGCATGTTTACAATAATGTAATGGAGCATCCTACCTCTAATTGTTCCTTCGTCAATACTTAAGGTTTTAACTTTTTATAGGAAAGATCCAGTTTAGCTATGAATTGCATCCTCATATATATATATATAGTGTCCAAACACTAGGAGATTTCCGAAGTTAGTTATGGTATCTACTTCTATAAGACAACTAGATTAATTATTGTCATAAATGGTTTAGAATCGTACTGCTGAGAGAATGTGGATAAGTATGGTTAAATGATTATTTTTAAATCAAGATTTTTATCACTGAAATCAACAAATACAGCTGTGGTGGCTGTAATAAGAAAAGGAAATTGTCAGAAGGCTGAGGAACTGAGTTTGAAAAAAGTCAGGAATCAGGACTTCTGGGACATCTACTGGTAGGTTGTAAGTAAGAACAGATAGTCTTTTCAAGATGCTATTGCTGGGACAAATCAAGACCAACTGATTTTACAGTTTGTCCTGCTCCATAAGAGATTCAAAGACCTGGGGGAAAAAGAAACATTAGCCTAGCTTGGATCACATGCCCAGCTCTTGGTCAGAGAGAGACAGGGGACCTCGAGTAAAGTTACACCAAGAATGCAGACATAGGGAAAGAGTTTATTTTCCTGAGGAAAGTCAGGGACAATCTAGCTAAAGTAGAGGGGATTGGATGTTGACTGGCTCCAAACCACAAATGTCTCTTACGTGCTGGTTGAACAAATGTATATTTAATGTCTACCATATGCCAGGAATGACCAATGCAGACATGGTCCTGTGCTCCAATGGGCTTACACAAAGCCAATGAGCCTGCAAGCCAATTTGAGTAGGTCTGTGTGATTCCCACCAAACTGAAATGTCTCCCAACATAGCCAACTGCCTTCTTAAGTATCCAAAAGGATACCTTGTGAACAAGTGAATCTATTTTTCAAAAGTGAACTCAATTATTCCTTGCCCTGCCAACGCTCTTCCTACTATACTCCCAGTTCTTGCTAACAGTACCAACAAAGTCTCAAGCCTCAGAACCACCGTTAACTTGTTCCTCTTTCTTACCTTGTCAGTTTTGAATCCCTGCTCACTGTTTCTCTCTATTTGCTCTTCCCAGTATCACCTCTATAATCCTACTGTGTTGAGTCTAGTTAAGTCTTTCACTGCTTCTCACCTAAACTATTGGGCTAGTCTTCTAGCTGTTCTACCCACATCTAATTCCAAACCACTCCATATACTAGTGTTAAATCATTTGTGCTGAATACATTGTCTAAGAAAGGAGAAGGATGAAAGGGGGCTGGGGATTTGATGTTGGGAATAAAAATGTTCCATGTCTACTGCTGTATTAGTCTGTTTCTGTTGCTTATAACAAAATATCTGGAAATTTAGGGGACAAAATTTAAGATTCAATGAGTTCGGGGGACATTCAATCCACAGCATTCCATCCCTGGCCCCCCAAAACTCATGTCCTTTTCACATACAAATACATCCACTTTATCTGCAAAGTCTTTACTCATTTCAATTCAAAAGCCTAAAGTTCAAAGTCCCACCTGGGAAATCAAAATAAATTATCCACTTCCAAGATACAATGGTGGGACAAGCATAGTGTACATATTCCCATTCAAAAAGGGAGAAATAGGCCAAAAGAAAGGGGTAGCAGGTCTCAAACAAGTCCAAAACCCAGCAGGGCAGGCATTAAATCTCAAAGCTGGCAAGTCATGTACCTTGACTCCATGTTCAGCATCCTCTACATGTTGGTGTGGGGGTTGGCTCCCCAAGTCCTTGGGCAGCTCGACTCCTATGGCTTTCCTGCTCCCAGGCCACGCTTCAACTCTCTCAGACTAGTGTTCCATGCTGATAGCTCCACAGATATGGGGTCTCCATGGCAGTCCCACTCTCATGGCTCCACTAGACATGGCATGGTTGGGGTTTTTCTGCTGCAACTCTTACCCCACATTTCGGCTTGGCATTGCTCTAGTGAAGGATGTCTGTGGTGACTTCTCCCCTGCAACAGATCTCTTTCTAAGTCCCCAAGCTTTTCCATGCATCCTTTGAAATCAGGGTGGAGGCTCCCAAGCTTCCACAACTCTGGAATTCTGCAAAAGCAGACCTAACCCCACGTGGATGCCGCCAAGGCTTCTGGCTTGTATTTTCCAAAGCTGTGGGTCCAGCCACATCTGTGACCAATCTAGCCACTGCTGGAGCAACCAAAGCAGCTGGGGTGCCAGTGCTAGAAGCAGCTTCCTGAGGTAGCCCTGAGCAGTGGGCACAAAGAGAGCTCTTCAGGCCTATTCCCTGAGACCATTCTGTCTCCCTAGGCCTCTGGGCCTGTAATCGAAGATGCAGCCTCCAAGATCTCTGAAATGCCTTCAAGGACTTTTTTCCCTTCTCTTAGTACACACTTGCTTTTGTGGCCAGGCTGAAAGTTTTCCAATTTTTTGCCCTCTGCTTTCTTTTGAATAATAAATTCTGGCTTTACCTCATGTCTTTTCTGTCATAAGTCAGCACAGACTATTGCAAGTAGCCATGCAGCTTCCTTAATTCTTTGCGGCTTAGAAATTTCTTCTGCCAGATGCCCTCATTCAGCACCTTGATGTTCCACATTCCATAAAACTTTTGTGCATAAACAGAATGCATCTAAGTTCCTTGCCAATTCATAGCAAGGGTGGTCTTTCCCCCAGGTTCCATTAAGTCCCTTCTCATTTATATCTGAGATCTTCTCAGAATGGTCTTTACTGTCAGTATTTCTATCAGCATTCTGCTCACCACCATTTAACCAGTCTCTAAGAAGTTCTAAACTTGCCCTGGTTTTCTTGTCTTCTTCTGAATCCTCCAAACTCCTCCAACCTCTGCTCATTACCCAGTTACAAAGCCAATTCCACATTTTCAAGTATTTGTTATAAGCAACACCCCACTTCTCTGGTGCCAGTTTTCTGTATTAGTCCATTTCTGTTGCTTATAACAAAATAACTGGAACTTTGGGGGACACAATTTAAGCTTCAATGAGTTTGGGGGAGACATTCAATCCACAGCAGCTCTCATCTATCCTTTTGTTTCTCAACACTTATACAGCCTTTCAAATCCTCTTCCCTTATTACATTTACAGAAATGTCCACTTAGAAATAAAATTCGTTCACTCTCCCTTCACAAAGGGGAAACAACTAAATGTCTCATCCAGTCATTACGTTAAAGTCTTCTTTAAAGTCTAATGCTGAAATTCCCATTACTAGTGTTAAACATTTAGATCTAAATCAAAAATTCCTGAGTAATAATGAGGAGTTCCCTCAGTTAGACTGAGATGAAAAGCTCCTAAAGATCTGACAACCTCTAAGTAATAAGCTTAACCACTCCCAACACTCTTGAGTTATGTAGTGAGGGAAAGAGAGACTAGAAAAACTACACTAAAACTTTCATTTGAGAAAGTAGAGAATTTTCTTCCTTGGTATTGAAGCACTTTTGATCAGTCAAAATAGTTTACTGAAGTTCTACTTGGGGATGGCTTCACCTGTCCCTTGTCCTCCATTATCCCTAGTTTTTCTCTTGGGGAGAATGTTCCTTATCCAATTTTCTCATGGCCATATGTGGGATGGACACACTGGAGAGAATTTTTCTGTAGTCTACACCTCTTGAGTAACCCACTTCCTGGGACTAGAAGACTACTGGATAGTCAGACTGTCAAGACCAGGAGCATGGTCTTTTCCGTCAGGGCACTGCAAATGGAATGTGAGACCTCCCACTGCTTCTGCTCTGTTTCATGTTGTGTCCTCTGAGGACACAGCACAAGGTTTAGGGTCCCCGGAGGGAATGTTCCACTGTCTTCACTTCAGTCATGCATCTGGCTCTTGAGTGAGAACTGGGATTCCCTGAGAGCCACATGGCCTGAGATAGGGGATGATGCAGACAACTTTTTTGTCCCCTGACAAAAGTTGGGCTTCTGTTGAAAAAGGGTGAATGAATGCTGGTTGACTAAAAACAATAATATCCACCCCAGAAGGTTTTACTATATATAGTTCTGTTTCCTTTTTATAATCCATGATGTCTGTGTATTAAATTTTTTCTGAGAAAATAAACAGTTTTTTTCTCCCTTACCAGAGAAATCCAATTATTTAGGTAATGCATCAAGTAAGCTCTCAAACTCCTTTCCACTTAGGTGTGAACAACTCTGGCTAAGGTCAGATAAGGGATTTATTATAATAATGACCTGTTAACATCACTTGAGCTTCTAGCCCTACAGGGATAAGCAACATGAAAATATTAAAATGCTGTAGTCAGCATGACATGTTCTTGGCAAAAACTCTTCTCCTCAACGGTATGTCCATATGTTCCTGGTGTTTGTTCTTCAATGGATCATGCATTCTTTAAGAAATGACATTTCATAATGGTTTTTGTCAGTCACCTGCTTCTTTGGAGTCACATCTATTTATTTAGCAAATATTTATTGAGTGCCTGGTAAGACTGTTGTGCATGCATAGTTTACAGCAGGCACACAATAATCATTGGATGAACTGATGAGTGCAATGTGGGCCATGTGAAAATGAATTAGACTTAAGTCTTGTGCACAAAGACCTTATGGTCTGGGAAGAGAGATAGGAAACACAGATACATGCATAATACGAGGTAGAAAGGAAGAATGGCCAAAAAAGGAATGGAAATTTAGAAGAGAAAGAGGTTACTTCTGACTAGGGTAGTGTGTAAGTTTACTGGGGCTGCCATAACAAAGTATCACAGACTATGAGGCTTAAACAACTGAAATTTATTTCCTCACAGTTCTGTAGGCTAGAAGTCCAAGATCAAGGAGTTGACAGGGCTGATTTCTTCTGCAGCCTCTTTACTTGGCTTGTAGATGGGCATCTTGTCCTTGTATCTTCCACATGGTATTTTCCTCTGTGTCCTAATCTCTTCTTATAAGGACACCAGTCATATTGGATTAGGGTGCACCCATATTATCTCATTTGACCTTAATCACCTCTTTTAAGACCTTATTTTCAAATACAGTCACATTATGCAATACTGGGGATTAGGACTTCAAAATATAAAGTTGGTGGAGATAACAATTCAGCCCAAAACAGGTGGTTAGAAATGGAGTCAGGGATGGGGCTTTTGGGATGGGGTTCCACCCTGATTCAGGTAGGGAATAACCAGCATGTAACTTTACCCTTACCAAAGTGGTTAATTTAAGGTTGAATACAGAACATAAACTAAAGCTAAACAGACACAATAGGTTTCCATTCGAGTGACCAAGCAGCAGCTTTGCTCTTCCTCTAAATACCTGAACCTGGAAGTTTGAGGGCTGGAGCTGAGGTAGATCACTTATAATCATAAAGAGACAAAAGGCTTGCTTGAGAATGGATCTTACCTGGGAAAGCCAGAATAAAGGATGGAGAAATCGGGAACTCATGTCCTGAGATGTCATCTGACATGGTCTAGCTACATTAGGCCAGAGCTATCCTTCAGTTTCTCTGGTCCTTTTTTTTTTTTTTTTTCTTGTATTTCATTTCTTTTTTTTTGTTTGTTTTATTTTGTTTTGTTTTTATTCAAGCAAATTAGAATTTGATTTTTTTTTTTTCACTTTTCACTACGAGTCCTAATTGGTAAGTACTCCAAACAAGATTTTCCGTAGATCAGGTGGTAAAATCTTAACAGGGAAAAATGTCATTAGAAAGAACTAGAAAATAAATGACATAAAATATTTGAATATATCAGGTGGACAATTCTTAATTGTTGAAGAATAATAGTAATAAATATGTCTAATTTTAATTGTAAGGAGGGCTAATCACTCAGAGAAGCAGAAAACTGTAAACTTGCCTCCTTCTCCCATTTTCACCAAGCTCTTCAAGGTAGAAGGCTGTGAATGGGCCCATATTTGCATAATTAGGTTCCTTTTGTTCTTTTACTTGCTCCAACTGTCTTAGAATACCACTGTTATTGTTTCCACTGAATTATAAAATACAGATACAGCAGGTTACTGAAATGGTATTTGCTATTACTTAGTTTAGACTAGCCAAGGTGCAGATCAAATCTTTGGAAAAGGTAGAATCAGAAATCACTTCTGTTCCTTTTTGCCATATGGATTGCCCTGGAGGGTGGAATTGAGAGGACTCTTGGAAAGTTAGCATAATACGAGTATTTAAAATAATAACGTATTTGTGAAAATGTTAATAGGTCACTGCTAGGCTGTCACAGCACAAGGGGCACATAAACTCTTTAGAGATTATTTAAGGTAATTTTATTACTCTGCTGGTGAGGGGTCAGTATTTTTAACAATTATCAAGACTTCTGAAATGTAATTTACCAAAAAGGGGGAAAAATGGGTTGTGGTTCCTATACTATTTAATCGGCTTAGTTTTCAAGTCCTGGGCATTTAAGCACTTAATTGCCCAATTACAGAGGTAAATTTCATTACATCTATATGTTAGAATATTTAACAATTATTCCAAAAAGTATTTTTAGAAAGCTTTTGTAAAGCAATGTAAAAATGCCTATGATGAAATACTTAAACAAAAAGCAGGTATGAAAATTGTAAATACAGTATGACTTCGATTATGTAAAATAAAAGTACAAATATTTCAGAACAGAAAGGCTTCAAAGATGACATCAAAATATTAACAGGGTTGTTTGTGATTGGTGGCATAATGAGTATTTTTCTGCCTAGTTACATGCATGAGTATTTTCCAATTTTTCTTTAATAAGCATGAATTGTTTTCATAGTTAAAAAGCTCTTATTATTAATATAAAAAACTTTGTACTCCAAATAATGAGAGGATTTTTAAAAACTAAATTTCCCTTCACAAGATAAGTTTGAACTCATAATTTAAAAGATCTGTAAAGATATCAGAATGATTTAGTCCATAATACCAAATAATAAATGTCTTGGTCAAAGGAAATTGCAGTCATTTGTCATTATTTTCTGAGTATTATTCTCACTCTGTGGTAGGTTCTCAGGTCATTATCAGGCATTTCTAGATTAGAGAGATAAAATGACTTTCCAGAGTCACACAAGAGCGGAACTTAAAGAACCGGAGATCTCATCACAGCCTGGTTAAGGGCAGGGCTATGGCTGGTCAGAGGGGACATGCTTTACCTGGTGCTCCAGCGCCTGTGTGCACAGGGAGGCAGCTGAGTCCTGCATGCAGGCAGTGGGCACACCATGGCAGGGGAGGAGTGTGTGTGTGTACGTGCGCGTGTGTGAGAGCAATCTTTCCCTCCCTGGCTGTGTCCATTTTCTTCTTCTAATAAATCCACAGGGCCCTTGCAACTTCTAGCTTTCTACTCAGGACACAAATCATCACCCCAGTGCAAAAGGGGAATGACTTACTGTTATCTTTCAAGCTTAACTGGCTACCTATTAAACATCTAAATACTAATGGTATTCATGCCTAACAAGGGAAAAAAGATTTTATCTCCAATTAAGGGAATTCTAGGTGATGGTAAGCAGATAGTTTAGATTGGGGCTGGCGGGCGGGGGAGTTGACAGGAGAAATATTAACTTGTTCCTGAAATCAGATTAGGTCTCTGATGTGGAAGAAAAGAAAACTGCTTCAGTTTTTATTGGGTCCCTAAGAAGGTCTGCTGACATTCTACTTCAACTTTTCTCCCTTTCATTCTGAACTTCACACTTCTCTCCCTATTCCTGTACCATCCCCAACTCGAGTCCCTTCCATACTGATGCCCACCACTTTGTCCTAAATTGCCTGTGGGTAAGACAGTGCATTTTATACATGTGTAGAAAAACACAGCCTTTGTGGTTTGTTCTTCGTATCATAACTGCTCAGAACTCCAGGAAATGATTCTAAGTCATATTCTGAAGAATGAGCTTCCTAAGCCTTGAAACTTACTACCTACAAATATCCTAAAAGCAATTATTTCCTTTTTTTCTTTTGGCAGCTGGCCAGTATGAGGATCCGAACCCTAGACCCTGATGTTATAAGGTGGTGTTCTAACCAACTGAGCTAACTGGCCAACCCCCAATTATTTCTTAAAATCAGCCAATTAACCAATCAACGAAATCCTGACTCACTTAATAACCCTAATTGACTAATTTATTTTAAATATATCTCTTTTATTCTAACATCTAATTTAAGAATTTTAATTTTGACTAATGAGCCAATTATTCTTTACAAAAGGAAGCAAATGCTTCCTAAGGTCCTTTCTGAGGTCTGTGCTTATATTTCATGGGCATGTACAAAGAATTCTCACTTTTACAATGTAATTGTTGTTCCTGAATTTGTATGTCCATATTCCTCCCAAGAAGTATTTCTTTAAATAAGCTCAGATAAGCTGATAAAGAAAATGTAGTATATATGCCTAATGGAATACTATTCAGCCTTTAAAAAGGGAGAAACTTTGGGCCAGCCCGGTGGCGCACTGGATAGTGCGCCGCTTGGGAAGCGTGGCGGCGCTCCTGCCCGAGGGTTCGGATCCCACATACGGACCGGCTCCCACTCACTGGCTGAGCGAGGCGCGGGAGCAACACCGAGGGTTGCAATCCCGTTGCCGGTCCCCGGTCCGGTACGGGGGCGACACTGAGGGTTGCGATCCGTTGCCGGACACGGAAAAAGACAAAAGACAAAAAAAAAAAAAAAAAAAAAAGGGAGAAACCTTATTATTTGTGACAACATGAGTTAACCTGGAGGATTTATGTTAAGTTAAATAAGCCAGGCATAGAAAGACAAATACTGCATGATCTCACTTATATGTGGAATCTAAAAAAGTTGAACTTGAAGTGGGAAGAGATATGCACAATTAGCTTTCATGAGATGGTATAAGGTAGCTCTAGCACATCAATGTATATACTCTCTCTCTCTATATATGTTTTATTTGGTAAATATATATGTATTTAATATCAATGTAAATACAAATAAACATATATTTTCCAAATAGACTATATATACATACACACACAAGGATACTTCAAAAGTTCATGGAAAAATAGAATTGAAAGATAATACAAATCTTTCTACAAACTTTCAAAGTACCCTTGAATATATTCACCAAAAGACAGGTACAAGACTACTTAACAACAGCACTATTCATAATAGTCCCACACTAGAAGATACCCAAATGCCTATCAACATCGAAATAGAAAAAGTGTGGTATATCCACACATTGGAATACCATATAGCATTAAGAATGAATCAACTGCAAGTATTTGTGACAAATATGAATGAATCTTACAAATAAAATGTTGAGTGAAAGAAACCAGACATAAAAAAGTGCAAATGTCGATTCTGTTAACACAAAGTCAAAAACAAGCAACACTAATTAATGCGGTTAGAAGTTAGGATAGTGGCTACCTTTGGGAAGTGGGTAGTGACTCAGACAGTTTATGGGGATGAGGATTTCTGTTCTGGGGAGTGGGTAATACTCTGTTTCTTGATCTGGATGCTGGTTACAGAGGTGATTCACTTTGAAAAATTCTTATTATTTATTCACTATTCTCTATGTATGTTATACTTCAAAAAAAAGATCAGAAGAAAAAAAGAGAAAAATTCTGCCTAGTCAACAGATCCAATTGCTTCATGATACATCTGCTCAGTAGGTAAGTCACTTCTGAGGACACGTTTAGATTCAATAAACTGAGAGCTTCTGAGTATTTTAGAAAATGGAAATAGAAATTTACTAGTGGTCAGGAATTAAGGGAGTGGGATGCTTCATTTGTCCCATTATCACAAGCTAGAATGCCTTTTTTTTTTTTTGGCAGCTGGCCAGTACAGAGGTCAAACCCTGGACCTTGGTGTTATCAGCACCACGCTCAAACCAGCTGAGCTGACCAACCAGCCCTTTAGAATGCCATTTTCCCTAAAGCTTCCATGGCTTCCCACTGCAGTTACAACAGAACGTGCACTCTTTACCATGGCCCAGGAGGCCTCGCGTGCTCTGGCCCCTGCTCGCCTTTGCATCTTCATTGTGCACGACTCGCTCACTTGCCTGCTAGGCTGTAGCAACACAGATCCCCCCTCTGCTCCTCAAGCCCACTCAGCTCATTCTGCCACTCTCAACTTTGTGTCCACTTTCCCTCTGCTGGGCTGCTCTTCCCCAGCTGTCCCCATGACTCGCTCTCTCTCTCTCTCTTTCTCTCTCTTATGTCTTGGGTCTCATCTCAAATGTCACTTCCTCAATGAAGTCTTCTCTGACCATCCTGTATAAAGTCAGCCCTCCATCCCCATTTGTATTTTCTGTATTATCTTCTAGTTTATTTCCTCTATGAAATTTATTACTATTAGCAATTATTATATTGCTGACGTGTCTTTCCCACTAGCATATGATTTTCCACGAAGTCAGAGACCTTGTCAGTCCTGCTCACTGCTACACTGCCTGAGCCTTGCACTGTTCAAAGCATGTAGTGTTGCACAAAAGCCTATTCGTTACATAAATTAATGAAGCCATGAATGACTCTAAATCAATTCAGAAGAAACTGGCTCATAGTGGACCACAGCAAATGGCATGCTCTCCCACAGTGTGGTTGCCATAGCACTACTTGGATTCCATGGATAAGCAATGAGGAGTAACAGAGAGTTTTCAGTTATTTTTCCTCTAGTGTCACTCTATTGACAGGCTTGCCTACAAGTCTTGGCAGAAAACAGAAATATCCCTCCCAGTGACTGGTCCCTCTGCTTCACAGAGCAAGGCTTCACTCCAGTGGCCTCAGATGTTTGTCTATTGAAAATAGAGCTGTCAGAGGAAGACAGATCAAAGCATCATAGAATTTTGAGGGGCCCTCCTGAAAGGTGGGAGAATGGAATAAAGGAAAGAGACTAGAGAAGCCACTTATAGAAGAAGTTTGTGGGCCCTCAGTTTATAAGATCCTGCTTTGACTTCTGCAGAGGCAGCCCTGAAGGTAGGGCATCTTGTGCATCTGGCATTCATTCATACAGATAACCTGTGATAGCAGAGTGCTGCCACTTAAGAGGATACTGCTGCTCAAAGCAGCCTGCATGTTATAAGTCAAATGTGTCCCCCAAAAGTTCACGTGTTGGAAAATTGAATCCCATTGTTAACAGTGTTAAGAAGGTGGGAAATCTGATTATGGTATTTGAAAGATGGGGCCTTTAAGAGGTGATTGATTCACAAGGATTGTGCCCTGATGAATGGATTGATCCATTCATGGAGTAATGGGTTGATGCTTTGATGGACTGTCATAGGTGTGGGCTGGTGGCTTTATAAGGAGAGCACATGAAAGAACTCTTGCCATCCTCTCCATGCGATTGCCTATCACCACCACAGGACCCCATAGAGAGTTCCCACCCAGAAGAAGGCCCTTGCCAGATGTGCCTCCTGGTTCGTGGACTTCCCTGCCTCCAAAACTGTAAGAAATAAATTTTGTTTCTTGATAAATTATCCAATTCTAGGCATTGTTCTAAGCAACAGAAAATGGACTAATACGTTACATTTAACTTAAGGTAACCACCGTCCTCGAGCCCAGTGAATCTCAGAGTCAGATCAGTTAGCTCCTACATGAATGGGGTGGAAGTGTGCATAGGGACTGGCCTAGCCTAGGAGTGAGCATGACGAGTGAACATGAAGACTCTCAACCCAGTCCTGAGATCTTGACCCTGTGTGAGGGCAGCTGGGTTGCCTTTTGTTTAAGGCAGTCATCCAGAAACAAATCAGCCACAGGTAGGAACAATGGTCTCTTTCTTCAAGGAAGTTAGTTCAGGGTTTTCACTTCATTGGGTTCTTATGCACAATTTGTAACAGAAGACTGAATCCTCAGGGCCTTTGCGTTACCATTTCCTCTGCTTAGAACACTTGTCACCTAGATCTTGACTTGGCTAGAACTTACTATTCAGGTCTCAGTTCAAATGTCATCTCCTTGGAGCACCTTTCCCTGATGACCCAACTTAAAGGAGCATTCCCACTCTTGCTCCAGCCACTCTCTCTCACACAAGCACATTTAATAACCTTCATAACATTTGTCACTACATAAAATCATCTATTTTATTTGTTAACGTGATTGTCTGTCTCCCTTCAATAGATTGTAAGCTCCATAAAGGCAGGAACCTAGTTACCATCAATACCTTGGTGTTTAGGACAATGCCTGGCACATCATAACTGCTCAATAACTTAACTTATTCGCCACCTCATATTGTGTGAGTCATTCAATAATAGGAAGTGATTCAAAAACAGCGCAGCTACTTTGGAAACAGTCTGGCCATTCTTCAAAAGGTTATACATAGACTTACCATATGACCCAGAAATTCCACTCCTAGATATACACTGAAGAGAAGTAAAAGCATATGTCCACACAAAAAAACTTGTGCATAAATGTTTACAACAGAATTATTCATAATTTCAAAAAGGTGGAAACAACCCAAATGCCCATAAACTAATGAACATATAAATACAATATGGTATCTCCATACAATGGAATATTATCTGGCAATAAAAAGGAACAAAGTACTAATATATGCTACAGAATGGATGAACCTTGAAAACATACTAAGTGAAGAAGCATTTCATGAAGACCACATATTATATGATTCCATTTCTATGAGATGTCCAGTACAGGCACATCTATAGAAACAGAAAATAGATTAGTGGTTGCCTTACGCTAGGGAGGTTGCCCAGAAATGGAGAGTGGCTGCTAATGGGTATAAGATTTCTTTTTGAGGTGATGAAAATGTTGTAAAATTGATCATGATGATGGTAGTACAATTTTGTGAATAAAGTTTTTGAAAATTCAAAACCATTACATTGTATAGTTTAAATGAGTTAATTGCATGCTATGTAAATTATATCTTAATAAAATTATTTTTAAAAAGTCATTCAACCATGCACAATGCTTGAAGTTATTCATTCATGCATCCTTCCAACATGTATTCATCACCAGTTCTGTAATGGGCTCAGTGCTAAATGATGGAGTCAAAAGGTCAACAACTATGGTCTCTGCCTTAAGGAACAAAATTATTGAAATGTTTGTGGTCTTTATGCCAGCTCCCCAGCTTATTTCCTATCTGTAGAAGAAATCTGATTACAAAAAGTGTGTGCTGGAGACTGCTACCTGTTCAGTAAAATCCATATTCTCCTATTCTTGGATGTGGAAGTAGATTGCATTCTCCAGCCTCCCTTGCAGTTGCATAGCCACGCAACTGTCTGTTAGCTGATAGTTTGTGAGGAAAAATAACATACCACTCCAAGACCTGCATGTAAAATCTTTTTGATGCTCCTCCACACATTTCCCCTCCCCTCTGCCAATGGAATGGAAATGAGCAGGCTGATCTCGGAAGCCACATGTTGAAGATGGCAGAGTCTTGATCATCTTGGGTCCCCAAATGACTACATGCAGCAAACCTCACAAGCTGACCCATAATTGCACTGTTATGCTAGGAAGAAATAAACCTCTAATTCTAAGGCAAAACTTAGTGTTGCCCTAACTAACACATTGGGGTATAAGAAAAACAGGCATATTGTAGGCTGTGAGGTCCTCCCAGTCCCTTAAAGATCTAAGCTTTTATGTGTTGTTTTTCTTGATATAAAGTGATAATTGTATTAGACCTTGATTAGACATGGGTCATTGCCTTTATTACTTAACTCTGGTTTGGTTTCTTCTATTCCTTGAGGACTCCTGCTACTTTAGCAACCGGAAACCTGCAGAGACACTGACAGGGAGGAGGGTAGTTGTGGTTAAACATAATGGTGTAGACAGGCGATGCTAAAACACAAAAACAGGCAAACAAGACACCATGGTGTTCATATCTAAATTATCAAGAAAACACTGGAGTTGATCCCCTAAGAAAAATTATTCCCTCCCCCTCTCCACCTGCACTTCCCTTTCTAATTTATTTTCCCATTTTGTCTTTCATTATTTACTGCTCTAAGTCTAACCTTTACAGTTACTTAAACCTGGTTTCATTCAATTTGGCATACAAGATGATGAAAGAAATTCTTTGGGATGGACTTTAATTTAGGAATTGCAAACAAGTTTTGACATTTGTTCAAATAAGCCCACATTAGGAAGGTTAAGTTGCCATGAAAATATTATCAAGCATTTGAGAAAATAAGCCAGAAGAAAAGAAGGAAGGAAGGAAGAAAGCAAGCAAGTGGAAGATTCCAAAGAATAACCAGGGATAATTTTGATGACTTGAAACCATCAACAACAAAAAAGATGCCTAGAAGACCTTGGGGGGAAATTAAAACTTGTTCAACAAATACAGAGAAGCACATCTAACAAGCTTACTAACTTTGCTGCCATTCTGTAGTTTCTACTGTCCAAGGGATTTTCAGAACAGGAGGTGGTCGAAAATACGGCTCCAGACTGCTATAAAAGATGTTAGATAAGAAAGAAAAAGGAATCCAAAGGAACATACTTTATGAGACATTTTAAAGCCATAGTTGCCATCACAAATTGAAAGAATTTACGAAAGTGCAGTAACTTTTAGTGATGATTTGGGATGACAAACACTCTCCTTAGCTAAATGTTAGTCAGGCTCCTCTGATCCCTCTTCTCAACTCGGTCTCAACCTTTGAACTTCCATACCCATCTTTGCACTGTCCAGTTTTAGCAAAAATCTTGCTATGTCACTTTAGCAAGAATCTCTACCCTCAATATCTGATCACGCAAGATATCTGATCAAATTTCTCTTTCCCCACCTTGTTATCTGGTCACTGCAGTCTTTCTTCTGTAAGAATCCTCTCAGGGCCGGCCCGGTGGTGCACTGCTACAGTGCGCCACTTGGGAGTGTGGTGGCACTCCCGCCGAGGGTTCGGATCCCACATACAGACCGGTTCCCGCTCACTGGCTGAGCGAGGTGCGGGCGCAGCACCGAGGGTTGCGATCCCGTTGCCGGTCCCGGTCCGGTATGGGCGCGACACTGAGGGTTGCGATCCGTTGCCGGACACGAAAAAAGGGAAAAAAAAAAAAAAAAGAATCCTCTCAAGGCAGTTTATCCAGAATTCCCCCTACCCCTGATGTTTCCTCTTGGTAATTTTCCACCCACTCAATGGACCCTGCTCCCCAATTGTCCTTATTATATTCAGAATTGAGCCCTGTTCTACACTGAGGTCTCTTTTCTCCTACCACAAAAGTTTCTGAATAAAATCGGTTTTTACCACTCTACTGTCCTGCTCTGTTTTTTGCTTTGTTTTGTTTGTTTGTTTCTGACAGGCACTCACCTACACTGCTGGTGGGAGTATGAATGGTACGATCTTTCTAGAGGGTAATTTGGCACTATGCACCAGAAGTCTTAAAATATATATAACTCGCCATCCCCCAACCCCCAAACTGCATGCTCTTTGACCTAGTCATCACATTTCTACCAATTTATCCCAAATCTAAACACTAAAGAAAACAAGGTTTTAGTTGTCAGGATGTTTGTAGTACAAGTCATTATTTAAAACATTTGGCAAACAATGGGGTTGTAAGGAAAATTGTGAAAAAACTTCAAATTTACTAGATGTCCTGCGTAGCTATCTCTGCCATTATTAATGTTTGAGTATGCTATTTTATGACTTTGTAGAGATAGAAGTTCACTTGTAGGAAACTGATAGTAATGCAAATAATTCCTGTTTATAGGAATACAAATTGTGTCTGGTGAAATGCAATTGGTTATCTCCCTGTGGATACTGGCCAGTTTTAGCAGTTTTGCATCCATTTGTAAATTTATTTCAGCATTCTTTATCTGACTTTAAATGTAGGATACTTTGCAGTCTTTTTTGAACTGGTTGCAATATCTTACTGTTTCCTCCATTAATTAATGATATAAATTGTGAAGTGTTAGAAATCTTGATTCGCATTTGATTTTAGAATAGGGCTTTTAGGTAAATGCATATATAGGGCAAAAACCCTCAGATAGGAGACCAAAGTCTACAGATAGAGGGCAAAAGCCCATTTAATCAATTCTAATTTAATAATGTTGATTCTCATTTGATTTTTAGAGTAGGGTTTTTAGGTAAATACATACTGGGGCAAAAGCCCTTGAGTAAGAGGCAACGGCCTATAGCCAGAGGGCAAAAGCCCATCTAATCAACTCTAGTCACTGCTTAGGTATGGGATTGTATACTTAAATGATTTTAGAGTTAACAGGTAGTTGTCATACCAATACTGTGAAGAGATTTTAAGAACTGCTGAAGGAAAAGATGCAAAAAAAAATATTTGCTAGAGGCAAGCTGTCTGTTGGGAGAAGCTTTAGAGATAATTGTACTTAGATTTTATCATAAGAATGTAACTTTTGCTTAAGGAGAAGTGTACTTTAGATAATGAGCCAGTTTGACCAACTTAGCTTTTCACTAATTGTGCTTTGGAATGTCACATTGTTAATTTTACTGATGTTACTAGTTTCCATTGCTTAAGCTATACTTAGCCATAGATAACTTCTGTAACACTACCCAAGTCCTTGTGTCCTTTTGTAATGATTGAATCAACTGAATTTTCTTTGAAACTTCCTTTACTTTACAATAAAATACAGAAGCTAACTTTGAATGGGGGTGTACCCACTTTTCTCTGGTATACAGACTCTCTGGACTTCTCAATGCATTCATGGTGCTTTGAGCAATACTTTTTGCATCTCCGTTACACAGAGAGAAGTATAACAATAAATAAAATTTTTGATGCATTCTTTTTTAACTTTTATAGGAGTCATGATTTTATCCTTTAAAAAACTTTACCCTTTGATATGGAGATTGACTAAATAAATTATGGTACATTCATATAACAGAATGCTATGTAAACATTTATTGACAGAGAACAAGGCAGCTTGCAGAACTACACACACAGTGTGAGTTCACTGTGCATAAAAATATAAATATAAACATGAGTGTGTGTCAGAGTACAGGTCCCCAGATGACCTTGGTCAACCCACTTCTTCCTCCTCCCACTTGCAGTTTTCAGGATAATTGTAGAATGTGCTGAAAATGCAGTGTTCTGAGATAAGAGAGAACTGTCCAGAATAGCCCAAACCTTGTCTTCATCCCTCTTGCAAAAGCAGTCCTACAATGCTTTGGCTCAGCAAGAAAATTTCCCCAGGCTATAAAACCCAAAGCAGAATACTTTTAGAGTCCATCAAGCTTTGTTGTGACATGGGGCATGCACAGACAAGACTCTATCTTGCTTGGGCAGCTTTACTGGGCCTTGGAGGATGAGCTCACCATGAATCCCAGGCTTCTGTTGATCCTTGCTGTCTATGTGTGAATCATAAAGTTGCTTTTCCCAACTTGTGAGAGTGTTCTGTCTTAGTGGATTTATATTCTGGCAGCCGGGTTTGTGCAAAACCTCCTGCCAGATGTAAGAACCTTAGCAGTAATTGGAGAAGTCCTTCCCTGGGATTGATAACTAGTGCACTGTGTTCCCTTCTCAGGGACTGATGGTGGTTCACAGTATTCTGCTTAACAGGGTGTGTGTGTGTGTGTGTGTGTGTACGCACGTGTGTGTATACACGTGTAATCATAAATGTGATACATACGTGTATATATTTCAGCTCTGGAATGATATACATCCAAGGTAATAAAAGAGATTATCTCTGGGGATGGAAGTATAAGGGTTTAATTCTTCTATATGCTTAAATGTATTTTCTCATTTTTCTAAAATAAATTATGCTTACACTAAGAAAATGAGTATTTCTTTTTTTTAAAAAATGCAGTGGGATAAGCAAGAACATTTTTATCTTGCTCTAGTTTGTTTTCAGATTTTAAAAACTCAGTGCCTTATGTGTAGGTTAGCTTAGGAGAGTCCCAGTTTCTGCCGGTTTTCCTGTCATGTATAATAGGACCTCCTTTCATTTAAAAAAGTGTTTCAGTTAGAAAGAAACATTTTTAGGGTCGTTTTCCTTCTGTGGCGTAAGCTCACATTATCACCAGTTCAAAATCTGAATTTTGTCTAATCCAGAAACATACTGTTTCAAAAACAAAGCACGTTTGCCTCCTAGATTGCACAACTGACCGAGCTGATTGAACGGGAAAGACAGTCACAGCATTACTTGCTATTTACATTTACCATAGGACTGGCAGTCCCCAAGTCAATTGAATATTTCTGGGGAAAAAGCATTCAAGAAGGAGAGTATCTATGATATAAGAGTGACTCTTGACAAAAAAAAATTTTCTTTCCTCTGTGAACTTTTTATAACTGCAAACAACTTACATATTTAGTATCAAGAAGAGGCCTTAGCTTTAAAGGAGCATTTATCTTGTCTGCAAGTTTATTAGAGTGATGATTTTATAAATCCACTGCCAGTCTTATCTAGGGCTTTCCCAGTGGGGAACCAGCTGTTTCAGAAAGTGAGCTTTTCAAATGTAAAGTTAGGGGGTTTTCTGCCTTCTTCCTTCTGCAAGCAGACAACCTTAAAGTCTTAAAAATTCAAACCTGAATTCTTATAAGGGCATTTGTAAGGGCTGAGTACAGTTTGGGCCTCGGGCCATGGTCTTTATTCAGAAGCCTCGGAAGGCAGGAGATCGATTTTTTATAAGCTCAGAGTTCTATATTTTCCTGAATCCTCTTTTATCCTGTTAATATTATCCTGGAATCAGATAGGGAAACTTTTACTTAATCTCAGAGATAGTGGAGTTGGTCTGATCCTCTGTACTTTCTAAGCTAGATGGAGGAAAATAACTTTATAATAAGGAAAAACCTTATTTTATTCATGTATTTTATAATAAAGGTAGCACAAAGGGTCGTTGAGATGTTTTAAGAGAAAAATTCTTTTTTTTTTTTCCTTTTTGTCTTTTTTTTACTGACCAGTAATGGGATCGCAACCCTCGGTGTCACACCCGTACCAGGGACGGCAACGGGATCGCAACCCTCAGTGTTGCGTCCACACCGCGCTCAGCCAGTGAGCGGGAACCAGTCTCCACATGGGATCCGAACCCTTGGTGGGAGCACCGCCGCGCTCCCAAGCAGCGCACTCTCCAGTGCGCCACCGGGCCAGCCCTAAGAGAAAAATTCTAACATTACTAGTTTGTCATATCATCTAGTTTCCAGACACTGGGAGAGTCAAAGGTTATCTAAAGACAAAAAGGTAGGAAAGAAGGAAGGAAGGAAGGAAGGAAGGAAGGATGGGAGGGAGGGAGGGAGGGAGGGAGGGAGGAAGGAAGGAAGGTAGAAATGTTTGTGCATTCCTGGTTGGAGTAGCTGCCAGACAGAGAGTCCATCCCCCACTGGAAGAAGATGGACCTTCCATCTGCTTTCTCCTTTCTGCTGTCAAAGGCACTTGTGTCTCCCTTGCAAGGAAGGATGAATTTCTAGCACTTTTGTGTGCTCCAAACTCTGATTCTAAGAAAGAAAAGGGAAAAGGAGACCTGGCAAAAACAGAAATATCCTTGAGTCAGAAACCCTTCTTCTGAAAGTTGTAAGGATGAACTGAGTGGCCCATGGGTCAAAGGAAGAAAAAGAAAAGAAAAAAGAAAGGGCAACTAGCTGAATCAATTACTAGGCAAAATAACTAAGGCATGCTTAGAATTTTTTTTCTTATTGCATATATTTAAGGTGTACAACATGATGTTTGGTATACTTATACACAGTAAAATGGTTACTGCAGTCAGGAAAATTAACATAACTATTATCTCATCCCTGCAGAGGACATTTTGTTACTTTTCCAATCCTCAGTCATGAGACCCCTGGGGTGCATAACTACCCATGGCCCTGATAAAAGTAACTGAAAGAGACCTGCTGGGAATAACCAGTCTGCTAAAATCAACTTAGGTAAGAGGGGAATAGATATTCACTGAGTTGCAAAACCCATTCCTGGAGGCTTGTTAAAATATAACTGTCAGCTTTATTTAAAACTTATCATTATCTACCCATTCTTTCTTTTCCCATAATTGTAAAAATTAAATTACAGATTAAACTTAAAACCCCTTTAGGAGTTCCTGCATGCACACAAATCTTCAAGGTAACCACTACAACAACTCGCCTGGGGTGATGATAATGAGGAACATCACCATCTTGGACCTATTGAGCAGGCACGGGGACCAAAGCCTTAACTGAGCAAGCACCCCATGTTGTAACCAGAAAGAAGAGAATGGACCATCTCCAGAGGTGCAGAATGATGATGCTGGCATGCACCTCTTGTCCTCTTGCTCTGAACAGCTCTGAACAGCTCCCCTCAGGTAGCTCGGTTCCCTGTAGCTACCTCCCTTATGCACAAGTCTATCTCCTCATTTAATAAAGCATTGCTTGCTTTTCTGCTGGGTGCATTCTTCCTTTCTGTGACTTTGGGACCCAAGAGCCTAATTCAATAACACTAGCAAATTTCCAGTATATAATACAATATATATTCGACCACTAGATTTATTCATGCAACATAACTGCCAGTGTGTACTCTTTGACCTACATCTCCCTATTCTGCCCCTGCCTGCTGTTCCTGATTACTACCACTCTACTCCTCATGTAATGTATTGGGCTTTTTTAAAGAAAAGATTCCACACATAAGTGAGGTCATGAAGTTTATGAAAAGATTCCACAGAGGTCATGAGGCTTATGAAAAATATTACATTGTGTGTGCGTGTGTGTGTGTGTGTGTGTGTGTATGATTTCAAATTACATTACAAAGCCATAGTGATCAAAACAGCATGGTACTGGCATAAAAACAGATGCACGGACCGATGGAACAGAATAGAGAGTCTATATGATCAGCTAATTTTCAACAGGGTACCCAGAAGATACAATGGGAAAAAGATAGCCTCTTCAATAACTGGTGTTTGGAAAAACTGTATATTCACATACAAAAGAATAAAAGTAGACCCTTATCTTACACCATGCACAAAAATCAACTCGAAGTAGATAAAAGTCCTAAATGTAAGACCCCAAACCATAAAACTCCTAGAAGAAAACATATGGGAAAAAGCTTCTTGACTGGCCTTGGCAATGAGTTTTTGGATATCACACTGAAAGCTCAGGCAACAGAAACAAAATAAACAAGTGGGACTACATCAAACTGAAAAACCTCTGCACAACGAACAATCAACAAAATGAAAAAGCAATCTACAGATTGTGAGAAAATATTTATAAATCATATATCTGATAAGAGGTTAATAATATCCAAAATATATAAGGAACTCACACAACTCAATAATGAAAAATAAAATAAAATAAAATAATCTGATTGAAAAATGAGAAAAGGATCTGAATAGACATTTTCTCAATGAAGACATAAAAAATGGCCAACATCACTAATCATCAAGAAAATGCAAATCAAAATGACAATGAGATATCACCTCACACCTGTTAGGATGGCTATTATCAAAAAACCCAAGGGATAACAAGTGTTGGCCAGGGTGTGGAGAAAAGGATACTCTGTACACTATTTGTAGTAATGTAAATTGGTGCAGCCATTAAGAACGTTTCTCAAAAAAATTAAAAATAGGGCCGGCCCGGTGGCGCACTCGGTAGAGTGCAGTGCTTGGGGGTGTGGCGGCGCTCCCGCCGAGGGTTCGGATCCCATATAGAGACCGGTCCGCTCACTGGTTGAGCGCGGTGCAGCCGCGACACTGAGGGTTGCGATCCCGTTACCGGTCACGAAAAAAGACAAAAAGGAAAAAAAAAAAATTAAAAATAAAACTACCATATTTCCCAGCAATGCCTCTCCTGAATATATACTCAAAGGAAATGATATCAGCACCTCACAGAGATATCTGCACTCCCATGTTCATCACAGCATTGTTCACAATAGACAAGATATGAAAACAACCTAAGTGTCGGTCAATGGATGAATAGATAAAGAAAATGTGATGTGTGTGTGTGTGTCTCTCTCTCTCTCTATATATAATGTGGTATATATATATATATATATATATAATGTGTTTATATATATATATATATAATAATATATAATGGAATATTATTCAGCCTTAAAAAAGAACTTTTTTGTCCACATGTCACTGAATTACCAATGCTCTGATAAGCTAAGAGATTTCAACCAAAAGAGCAGTTTTTCTTGTACTGTGATTTTCTTTGGCTGGACTTTAGTAAATGAAGACAGCTTGAAAGATGGTAGAAACATCACAAATGTAAAAAAAAATTTCTGAGAATCAGAAGTACCAACCCCGGGAGAGATTTAATCATTTTGTTGGGAGCACAGCTGGTGTCCACAGCAGCAGACCTCCCCCTGAATCTGTGAATCTGTGTCAAGTTCTAAGTGATACTGTACATTTATTCCTCAAGTTAAGAACAGTTACACATAATGAAGCAATCAGATCCAGTAGTAAGTTCTTTGGTAAGAACTGATTGCTCAATAAATTGACAGAATGTGAACTAAATACATTACGTAGTGGTTCCAGAGGAATTGGGCAATAGGGATTTATGTTGTTATTCTTGAAACAACTCTGTCTCTGGCGGAGAAAAAGATAGTGGCCTAAGTCAGCATCTTCCCCATGTGGAACTGGTGAATGATTTATACGCTGGGAGGGAGAAAAGTTTCTCCCTTGCCTCTAACAAAGACTATTTTTAATTTTGAGAAAAATTCTGTTTTCTGGCTCAGGTACCTTTTAGATTAATATGCTTCCTAAAATTGGCATGACTCATTAGGATCTGCACTTTGAGTGGGCTGCAGGCTTGGTGTGCACTTCTCTCCCAGATCCCTTTCATCTCGAAGCTTCTGGAGAAGTCCCTCCAGCCGCCCACATGCTAGATAACTAGGGGAAACCTGATTAAGGGGCTGTCAAAGAAAAAAACAAAACAGAGCAAAGTGTAAACTCTGCTATCATTGAAAAAAGCCTGTCACGACCAAAATGTGAAATAGTGCAGAAAAAAATCAACTTCTTTTTCTTGTTGTTTATTTTTACTTACATGCTCAGAGAATTGCTTTCATTGGTTGGTTACAATTTTCAGGCCTCTTTTTTTCCTATATCTAGAGTAAAGGGGTTTGGCATTAATTGGAACACCTGTCAGTTTCAGCAAAGACAGTGAGGGAGAAAGAAATGAAATGGAAATAAAAACAGGCTCTCAAAATATGAGTACTCCATTTTGACAGAAAAGCAATTTCCACATTGGCATTTCAGGGAAGGAGAAGGGAGAAGAGAGGTAACATGCATGAGCCTGACTTGTGCAGGGTATTGTTACATAAATTATATCATTTCACAGATTTTGACTCAGTGACAGAGAGCATAGGGTAGTGAACAAATCACAATTTGTGCACATCGGAAGAAAATAAGATCTTTCCAGAACGTGGCTGGTTGAGATGGAATGAGAGAGAGAGCTGGTCACGAATAATGGGATTGATACAGGAAAGAAGGGGGAATCTCTGGAGAGAATAGGAGTTTATAGAAAATATGTGCCCACACCAGCTATAGAAGATAGCTCAATGCCCTGGGACACTGGCTTTGGTTCAAGTTGTCTAGGAAACTTATAGCCCTTAGCCGGTTACCAGACAAGAAAAGCTATACTTTTGTTTGGGTTCTGGGGACAGTTCTCTGAGCTCACTGTATCCCTGGGGATGAATCACTTGTGGCCTCATTTAGATAATGTGGGCTGCTGGTCTTACTCACCTTTATATCTCCAGCTCCTAGCTTGGTACCTAGCAAATAAAAGCAACTCAGTAAGTGCTTACTGAATTAATGTCCTAAGTGGTGAGCCAATACATATTATTTATTATTTGAAAATTGGGCAGACTCATTCCCAATAAATTTAGTCAGAATGAACTACTTACTGTCTTAAGAATAGTTTTTGAAAAAGAGAAAACTGGAGATCGGGAAGAGGAGGAAAAAAGACAGTGATTTACTTGGTACAAAAGAAATAAATATGGCATTAGGTAAAATAAAGGAGCCTGAAGCCGGGTACATTTTGGTACCCTAGAACTGTGCTCCTGAGAAACATCTGGGATCTAAATCAGAGGTGAGTAGAAAGTACCCTTTTCTGGGCATGGGGGTACCATGGAACCAGACCTCTTCTTTTCCTCTCCTGGAGCTCACACTCTAGACGGGGGACTAGCTGACTCCAGATACAGCCAGGGTATATGTTGGTTTGTGTGAGTGTGAGTATGTGTGTGTCGAAGAAGCAACTCTGGATAGGGTGACCCAGGAAGGCTGAGGAAGCTGTGTATGTCCTCTGACTGGAGGCCACTGAGGCTAAAACCTCTGCTGTTTGACTTTGTATACTGTAGATAGTGTCAGGATAATGTAGTCATGTAAATACATCAAATCCTTTGGGAAAGAAGGGTAACAAAGCAGAGTTGAATAAAAAGAAAATGCTATGGGTTTTTGGATGGGAGAGGATTTGAATCTATTTATTCCAGACATATGTATCAAATCCTAATATGTGCTAGACACACTGTTTGATTTTGTTTTCCTGTTGATATGATGGCTAGACACTATTTTGAGTTTTTTTTCTTTCCCTGTATTTTCCATTGTTCTTGCCCTTCTTCAAGCTGGTAGCTGACTTGCTGTTTTACTGCCTCAGGGAAATGTAGTAGGACCAATGCAGAATCATCCTGCAAATCTTTCTGGCTTTTATTTTCCCTATGCCTAAAACCTCAGGAGTAATTTGCTAAAGAAGTAACAAAAGAAGGATTTCCCGGTATAGGCAAAGTCTTGGATAACCAAGAGACAAAGTAGCACTTACCTCCTGCCCTATGCAAGAAAGAAATTCCTCCCAGACTTGGATGAGGCAGGAGAAGAAAAGGGGAGATATAATGGGTTTCAAAGCAGTGAGTGTCCTGGTTCTGCCTCTTGGTAAATCCCATCATGGATACATCTAGACAGAAGGGTCTTTTGGTAGGTGAAACAATACACCTGTACCCCAAGCATGGCATCAGGAGCTGCTAAGAGCCACAGACAAGAAAGGGCCACATAGACAGGACAGCAGGTAATCCAGTGCTAACTAAATATCCTGCTGTTCATGACCATGACCATGCCACAGAACCTCTGCCCAGCCCTGACACAGAAGATTGGGAGCCATGGCACTCTAAGGGGAGGGGAGAATCCTAAGTGTGATGAAGGTGAAGCTTTCTTCCTTCTCTCAGTAGTGGCTAAAGTTAAAACTGATTAAGTCACAGAAAGTGTAAAGATGTGTTATTTCCTCCACATTTGAGGATGTGGCCTGAAACTCAAACCCACTACAGTCTTTACTTATGGACCCCACACACCAAAGTGTCTGTATTTTCACAAGAAGTCCTTCCAGAACCCAAAAAAATGCAGATACGTATTGCACGTATTTTTCTTTTTCGCCACAATTCTATGTCCTGAACTTGAAAAAGTCCAAAGACAGTTCCTGCTGCATCCTTACCTGAAATGTGGGTGCAAGTTACTCTTGTTCTTTGGAGGACTTACAGGGAGAAACAGGAGGAGTGGAGTTGGGGGCATGTTGAGCATGGGCTCTGGGTGCTGTTGAGAGAAGACTTCACTCAGTGTGTTATTCCCCCTAACAGAGTAGCTCATAGAGATTCCAAGTCATGGTGGAGCTTGGAAACCCTTTGGACTGGATTTCTGGGAAGCCTGCTCCATGTATGGTAGAGCCAGGTACTCCATCATTTAGAAACACTTTTGGGTCTCATTCTTAATAATTATGCCAGGACATGGGTAAAAAGCAGCATTGTCACAGGCAAACCATGTTGTGTGGTCATTCAACCTCCACTGTGGGGAGACCCTCTCATGGCATATATTATATTGTGACTTGTCAGAAAAATATCACATCATAGAAAATAGCTAGAAATGGCAGTTTTCTAAATCACTCAGAGGAATTTGTGCCAGTACCCAGGGTAATCTGTGTGCTGGTTCTCTAGCGATTTGACAAAAGTCTTTGCCAAAAGATCCACTGTTCTAAGATGGGTAGATACAGAAACAGATTTCTTTCTGCTTCCTGGAACTCAAAGGCTCGGGAAATGAATGGAAGGTCAAAGAATAGAGAACATTTGTACTCTTCCTTGTAAGAAGGAACTCAAACAAATGATTAAAAAAACATAAAAGAAAAGAAACAGTAGATTATTTTGGGAGGGAAGATATGTTCACAGTAATTTGCAAAATGCTTTTGCTAACGTTTAATTAATTGCAGAGTCCGTTGTAGACCTTAGGCATACTGAGCCCAATTCCAGAAGACATCTCTAGCAAGACTGGATCTTCATGAATTAATTAGGTTGGGATTCTAGGTAACAAGAGCTTATCGAAAAGCTTATTGGGTCCTGAGTATATATTTCGTAAAGGGTGTTTTTTGACTGCCACTGTTGAGTATTGATTTCTATTCTTACTGTTGTCATTTTATGGGTTCTATGCAATTTTTCTCTAAGAAGCAATTTCTTCCTCTTCCACGCATGTCTTAGCACCAAGAGAAATTACGCTCTGAAACCTTTATCTTCTGTCACCAATAATGGCTCTAAACCATCCAGGTGGAATTCACCTCTAACCTAAACTTCAGACTGTGGAATTTTGTCTTAAACTGTGACCACAAAATACAAACATGCCATCCAACCATTTGCTATCTGTCATGTGTTTCAAACCCATCTAGTAAGCTTCAGAAAATAAAGATCTTTACTGCTGGTGGTATTTCAAGACATCTGGAGTTACCACGATGGATTGCAGCAATCTGAGCCATACAGTTTTTCTTCCTTTGAAACAGATTTTCAGGAAGGTGTTTAAAGTTTTAGAGTCAGACCAAAAAGAAATACTTCCAAGGTCAGCATTTCCAAAAAACCATTAATGGGCTTTAGTTTATTCATTTGAACAGAGGAATCATGAGAACTACTTAAGTTTTATTGTAATGGTCTTTAAGGATTAAATTTGGTCATGAAAATGTACCATCAAGGTTATTTTGTGTTATAGGTCTCTGGTAAGTCTATAAAAGTATAATTATGTTACAAATGTTTTTGTGCATAATGCATATTTTATTTCTAAATAGACATAAATAATAATGCCATTTCATAACAACGAATAATATAGAACACTCACATCCGTTTACCTCTTGATTGTTTTTAAATCACTTTTTTTTTTTTTCTTTTTGTCTTTTTTCGTGTCCGGCAACGGACCGCAACCCTCAGTGTCGCGCCCGTACTGGACCGGGACCGGCAACGGGATCGCAACCCCCGGTGCTGCACCCGCCCCTCGCTCAGCCAGTGAGCGGGAACCGGTCCGTATATGGGATCCGAACCCTCGGCGGGAGCGCCGCCATGCTCCCAAGCGGCGCACTGTAGCAGTGCGCCACCGGGCCGGCCCTTAAATCACTTTTTTATTCTTGGGTTTATTAATGTCTTAGGTTTATTCCGTGCTATAATGAATTTCTTAAGCCTAAAGAAAGAATAAGGAAGATAATAAAGGGTAAATAGAGAAAATAATAAAATAGAAAGCAGACATAATAAAAAATATTATCCAAAAGTTGTTTCTTTAAAAAATAAAATTAGCAAACACATTTTACAGTATTTTTTTCTCTATCAATTATTGAAAGCCACCTTAAAAATCTTCCACTTTGATGGGTTAATTTTTATTTTAGCTATTTCGACTCTATATTGCTTACAGGCTTAGGACTGTTTAACTTTTTGATTAACTGAATAAATCTTTACTCAGGAGGTAGTGAGTCTTCCCATCACTAAGTAATATTTTTGTCTTAAAGTTTTAATCAAGTATGCCAAAGTAGCTCTGTTTGTCTTTAGTATTTTCCCGGTTTACCTTTCCCCATTCTTTTAATTTCAATTATTAATTTATTTACTTATTTTTAATTGAAACTTAATTAATTGTATCTACCTGTGTGCAATACATGATCCTCAAATCAGGATAATTACTATATTTATCATTATGCAATGTAATCATTTTTGTGTGTGTGTGTGGCCCTTTACCAATTTCTCACTATGTCTTTTGCAGTCACCATACAGCTAGAACTTTAAAAATTCATTCTGGTGACTTAGTTTTTAATTGGAAAGGTTTGTGCATTTACATTGATTGTGATTTCTGATATATTTCTACTCATTTTTGCCATTTTTTTTGGACTTTTTGTCTCATGCATTCTTTTCCTTGCTGCACATTTTCCCTTCTCTTGGATTTATTAAACTTCCCTCATTTCATTGTCTTCCCTCTAAGAAATTTTTAAAAATGTGTCATATTTCTATTCTTTTAGTAGTTACTTAAGAAATATAATATTCCTGTGTCTGAAGTTCATTTTACCCTCCTCAAAATCAATACAAGGATCTTGAAACATTTTAATCCCAACCACTACTTCCTGATTCACATGCTAATGTTGCCTGTGGTTTAATTTTATTTTCAAATTAAAACCACAAATAAAACAGTATCATTATATTTTACACAACAAATACTTGTATAGATTTGCCTTCATATTTGCCATACTCTTTAAGTATTATTCCTTCTTCTGTCTTAGACCTTGCTAAGATCATATTTATTTTCCTGTAATACATCCTTTGAAGTTCCCTTACTGAAAGTCTGTTATCAGTAAGCACCATTTTTATTTACTAGAAAATATCATCAGTATACCCTCTTGTAATAAAGGTTATTTTATTATATATTTATTAGTAGGTTGTGTGGTTATTAGTACCCCATTTTCTAGATGTTATTGTCATTCATCCAATTGTTATTCTTTTGTAGGATGTCTTTATCTTCTCTTTTGTTATGTTTAACATCTTTTTTCTTTGGTGTTTTGCAGCTTTATGATGTGTCAAGATATGGCTTTGTTTTCATTACTTTGCTTAGTATTCACTAGACCTTCAGAACCTAGGCATTTGGTCTCTTATTAATTCTGGAAAGTTTGTTGCCACTATCTCTTAAGTGCTTCTTTCCCTTTCTCTCTATAAATCTTCCAGAGTCTGAGTTCATGTTGCACATTCTCACTCTCCATGTCAATTAACATCTGCTTCATATTTTTACCTTTATCTTTTTGTGTTTTGTGTTGAATAAATTCTTAAGAGTTTACTTTCAGTTCACTAATTCTCTCTTTAGTGGAATTGTATCTGTTTTTTAATCTCTACATTGGGTTTCTAATTTCCATTATTACATTTTTCATTTCTAGAAATTGTATTTTTTTTTCAGATCTACCTGATCAATTTTTGATGGTCTCTTTCTCCCTTGTCATACAAGGAAAACCCTCTTTTATTTCTTGAAACACATTTACTTTAAATTCCTTATCTGGTAATTCCAATATCTGTATCCTTTGCAGATATGTTTCTGTAGTTTATTGTTAAGTTAGATCTTACTCATCATAGTGGTTTGTTTCCTCTGTTTAACATTTTAAAAGTTATTAGCTAGATTCTTTAGAATTTGATCTGTGGTTGATTCTTTGAGATCTTATTTTAAAATGTACTCCTCCAGAGGATCTGTAATTGTTTATGCCAGGCACTTAAACGGAAATCACCAATCTGAGACTACTTAAAATTAAATTTTAGTCTCAGGTTGTGCTCTAGGCTTTTCTTTCTGAATGCCACACTGGTGACTATTAAAACCCAGGTTTTAGATCACCAGGAGCAGCTGTTAAATACCTCAGGGTAAACCATAACCAGTGGGAGCATGTCTGTGTAGATGAACTGCTGGCCTACAGCTTGTGTCTGGCCCCCACCAATTCCCATAACTTTCAAAAGAGGTCAGTTATGTTTTTAAAAAGATGTTTAAAAAATATTTATCCTGCAATCCTCGGGGTGCTACACTGGGAAAAGTTTCTCAGAACATATATCATACATCATACTTATAAACAACAAAACATTAGAAATCTGTGATGGTTTAGCTTATGTGCCAACTTGACTGGACTAAGAGGTACACAGATAGCTGGTAAAACATTATTTCTGGGTGTGTCTGTGAGGGTGTTTCCCAAAGAGAATAGCATTTGAATCAGTAGCCTGAGTAAAGATGTCCCTCACCAATGCGGGCGGGCACCATCCAATCTATTGAGGGCTCAAACAGAACAAAAAGGCAGAGGAAAGGTGAATTTTCTCTTGTCTGGAGCTGGGACATCCATTTTCTCTTGCCCTTGGACATCAGAGCTCCTGGTTCTCAGGCCTTTCCAGGACTTGTACCAATACTCCTCTTTGCCTGTTCTCAGGCTTTTGGACTCAGACTGAATTACACCACTGGTTTTCCTGCGTCTTCAGCTTACAGATGGTAGATCATGAGACTTCTCGGCCTTCGTAAGCATGTAAGCCAATTTCTAATGTGTAAGAGGGTACTTCAAAAAAGTCTGTGCAGGGCTGGCCCAGTGGCACACTCGGTAGAGTGCGGTGCTTGGGAGCGTGGCGGCGCTCCCGCCGAGGGTTCGGATCCCATATAGAGAGACTGGTCTGCTCACTGGTTGAGCGCGGTGCGGGCGCGACACCAAGGGTTGCGATCCCGTTACCGGTCACGAAAAAAGACAAAAAGGAAAAAAAAAAAAAGTCTGTGCAAAAATGGAATTAGAAGAGAAAACAAATCCTTCCGTGAACTTTATGAAGATCCCTTGCATGTATGTGTGTGTTTCTGTATGTGTGTGTACACTTGTTTCTGTTTCTCTGGAGAGCCTGGTTTCAGCCAGCTTGTGCTTAGTTCCCAGCATATGGGAAGGGGCATATACAGATTTAACTATGAGGAAACATTAGTTTAATCTTTGCTTAGAAAAGATATGAATCAATTCAGTCACATATATTCTGCATTAAAAAGACTTCATTAAAATTTTTTTATTTTTATTTTTTGGCATCTGGCTGGTACAGGGATTGAACCATGTACCGTGGTGTTATCAGCACCACACTCTAACCAACTGAGCTAACTGGCTAGCCTAAAATGTTTAAAAATGTGAACATAGACTTTTTGTTATGGCTCCCCATAAAAATATTTTTAAGGAAAATGTTCAAAACTATTTTACTATCATGTAAGTTTAGTTTTGAGAGACTGAGTTGCAAAACCTCCACGGGTGAATCTGATTACATGTCAGTCACAGACCTGGTTTTTAGTGCACAAATCTACTCTCAGAGGTACTGAAATATCCTGCGGAAAAGATAAGAGCATTATCTTTGGGATAAATTTTATATCTATCCTGTGACTGTCTGGGTTTCTTACAGGTACTGTCGGTCTTCTCTAGTTGATTATGGTTAGGAGTAGGGTCTTTCCTAATGTTCCATTTAGGAAATTTTCTCCAAATCAAGGGTTTAATGGAATAAAAAAGGGATTTGGGCTTTACTCACATAATTCTCCTTAAACTACTTGTGACTCTCCCTCCCCTCTTAAAAGCAAGTGATAGGTAAAAGGTATCATTACAAGATAAAATGTATTAAAATTCAATTTTAATGTTAAAAAGATAACATTTACTAAAAATAAATTATTGTAAATAAGATGGTCAGCTGAATTGAATACAAAGGTAAAACGATGTGGGCCGGCCCGGTGGCGCACTGCTACAGTGTGCTGCTTGGGAGCGAGGCAGCGCTCCTGCCGAGGGTTCGGATCCCACATACAGACTGGCCGCTCACTGGCTGAGCAAGGTGTGGGTGCAACACCGAGGGTTGCGATCCTGTTGCCGGTCCCGGTCCGGTACGGGCGCGACACTGAGGGTTGCGATCCGTTGCCGGTCACGAAAAAAAAAAAAAAGTAAAATGATGTGAAAACTTTTTAAAAAGCAGCCATAGGAGCACAAGGTCTTCCCACACATGTGGGTGCACAGCTGAGCCCTGAAAACAAAGTACTCAACAAGAGAGTGTGGAGGAGGAAGTGAGGCCAAACATTCTAGGAGGAGAAGGAAGGAAGCAAAGGAATCTGAACAAAAGGGACAGGCAGCAGTGATGGGGATCTGATGAGCTGTGGTTTCCAGTTTTAGGGAGATAGTTGAATTGCAGGGTTGGGCAAGCTACTGTGGTAGGAATAGAATATCCATATCTCAAAAAAGTGAGCATGAGCTAATTCAACACCCTCCTTACCCTAGTATTACAAGAGGATGTTTAAGATGCGAGACAGGAAGCAAGGACGTACAAAGGACTGGGTAATGGCTTCATAGGAAGCACTTAACCTAGGCAAAGGTCTTTCTGCCAAAGGTCATTGCAATCTACATAACCACTGCTCCTTCACATGCAGGCAACGAAAAACTATTCCTGAGCAGGCAGAGACCATTTATCAAAGTTCATGGTAGAGTCCAAAGGAACTTGGAACCTACATTAGCAAATATAAAGAATCACTACCTAGAACGATGAAACTATAATTGAGGAAGATGCTGCTTGATTATGAATATTGACAATTAAAAAAAAGACTAAGAATTCCCTACAATGTATAACCAGTCTGTTACAGACCAATGAAAGGAGTTTAGGGAACAAGAAAAAGAAGAGGCTGGACCAGACTAGAACAGAGATCAATCCTGTTCATGGTTCTGGCATTTTCTCTCTTAAACTCAAGGGGAAATTCTTAATAAAAAAAAAATTCAATTGATCCTTTTCATTCTAAGAGGTTTTATGATGAAACATACAACTATACCACGGAGCGGGAATGAATTGCTTAACTATGGAGTATGTGGGAGGGATTATCTCCTTTATTTTCTTGACCATTCCAGTAAATTTTAATTTAGTAGAAAAAATACAAAATAAAATTTATCTAAGATAGCAAAAGGATAGAAAGGCTTGCTCAGACAAGATGAAATTCTGTCAGTTATATTTAACAGTATCTAATTTAAAGTTTCACATTTTTAGGGAGTGTGAAGAGATCAAAGAGAGTCTGGATGTATGCAAGGAAAGCCATGATAGGCATAGAAAACAGGACCCATCAGGAAAGCTTTAAAAAGTGTGCAGTGGTCCTTAAAGATGGAAGGGTTTTGGTTATTTAATATGACTTAAGGTGACTTTGAGAGACACAAAAGATTATTAGAAATAAGTGAGTTTGTAATACCATGGAAGAAATTCTGATAGGGTATCTGAAAAAAAAATGGCTTTTAACAAGTTAAAAGATAGGGAATTAGCTGCTTGGGAAAATGCTTTCCTACAGTAAGGATATAGGAGTATGTAAGAAAATCAATCAATCACTTTTTTCATTTGGGATTACAGTATTTAGTTGCAATGAGCTGTGAGTGAAAAAAAGAAAAAGAAAGTACAAGTTTAAACTTTATAAATAAGAATGTAACTTTTGAAAGAAGATAGAGAGATGTGATTGATCTCCTCCCATTCTGCACAGCAGAAAAGTGGGTACTTTTCTTTCAAAGAGAAATGGGCTAAATACAAGATGTTGAGAGGAGAGTAATAATGGATAGGGGATGACTTCTGAAGGACTAGGGATATTTAGCTTGTAAAGAAAAGTGTGCATTAGGTTTGCCTCCAAATATTTCAATGACTATCTTGTAAAGGAGCAATTTAATATTCCATGAGACCCAAATAAATAGATTTAGTACACTAGGCTTCCTGCACCTATGGAGAGTGCTCTCTGCCTAAAATGTTTGAGAAGGATTTCTCTTAGTTCTCCAGTCCTGCCGTGGCAGATGAAAGTCTAGAAGGCCTCAAATGCATTTCTTTCAGATCTCCTGTACTACTGCCCTCTACCTGCAAAGGATGGCTGCCAAAGGATACCTGCAAAGGAGGGCTCCACACACCTCAGGTGGGATACCTTTCAGCTCTCCCGCTCTGCCCCTCAGCCTGTGGCATACTACATGCCCAGCACCAGGTGAAGGTCCATGGATCATAATTTGCAGGTGTGTAGACCTGCTCTGTGGCTAGGGTCTTTAGAATTACAGTCTGCCACACCAGCCCATGGCCCATGAAACAACCTAAAGTTTTGGCTGTTTTTTCTTACTTCTCTTTATAGTGGATTCCTTCTCTTGTCACCTGCCAGGGATGAGTGAATTTGTGGAATTTTTTTCTTCTACAAAGGGAATGTGGAGGGTTATAAATCTTGATTCTCATTTGATTTTAGAATAGGGTTTTTAGATAAATGCATGTATGGGGCAAAAGCCTTTGGGTAGGAGGCCACAGCCTACAGCCAGGGGGCGAAAGTCCATCTAATCAACTCTAATCACTACTTAGGGATGGGATTATATACTTTAGTGATTTTAGAACTAACAGATGGTTGTCATACCAATCCTATTAAGAGATTTTAAGAATTGCTGTAGGGAGCCGACCCCATGGCTCACTTGGGAGAGTGCGGCGCTGGGAGCATAGTGGTGCTGGGAGCACTGAGGCTGCAGGTTTCAATCCTCTATAGGAATGGCCGGTGAGCTCACTGGCTGAGTGCGGTGCGGGCGACACCAAGCCAAGGGTTACAATCCCCTTACTGGTCACAAATAAATAAATAAACAAACAAACAAATAAATAAATAAATAAAAGAATTGCTGTAGGGAAAGATGTGAAAAAAATGTTTGCTAGGGGCAAGCTGTCTGTTGTTGTAAACTTTAGAAATAATTATACTTAGATTTTATCAGAAGAATGTAACTTTTGCTTAAGGAGAGGTTATACTTTAGATAATGAGCCAGTTCGACTGACTTAGCTTTTCACTAATTGTACTTTGGAATGTCACATTGTTAATTTTACCGATGGTACTACTTTCCATTGCTTAAGCTATACTTAACCATAGATAACTTTTGTTACACTGCCCAAGTCCTTGTGTCCTTTTGTAATGATTGAATCAACAGAATTTTCTTGTGAAACTTCCTTTACTTTACAATAAAAAACAGAAGCTAACTTTGAATCAGGGCTGCACCCAGTTTTCTCCATCTAACAGAGAAGTTGCTGGGGTACAGTCCCTTTGGGCTTCTCATCGCATTCACGGTGCTTTGAGTAATCCTTTTTTGCATTTCTGTGACATAGAAGAGTAACAAGGGAATTTTCTGGAGTTTGTACATTTAGGTTTATTTTCATCCTTAGTTTTCTGGTGGGCTTAAGAGAAACTATAATTATAGCCTATCAGACTTGTTATTGTTGTTAGAGTGAGGTCTCTTTACTATATCCTAAACAGAAGCCACCACAGAATTTTTGATAAATTAATTAACCTCTTTGGACTTCAGTATCTTCACCTGTAAAACGACCTATAGGATGATTGTGGGGCTTACAGTTGAAGTAACTGTGTTGTACATTCTCACTTTCTTTCTCTCTCTCTCTTTCTTTTAGATGTTTCTTGAAACAGTGCACAGTGTGGTCATAAAAGCAAACTCACTGTGCACCGCTTCTTTCTCCCTCATGTAATTGTGTTCTTCTCTTTATCAGTGTTCATCTAAGTTGAATGAACTGACTATTCACCTGTTGCTTTGGAAAAACTTACTCATCCTGGAATATACTTATTTTATTCATAGCTATGGTTGAAGTAAATTAATAGTCAACCTTTAGAAAGTGACATACAATTGAATACTGACACCCAAATATCATCAAATAGATTAACATTTTAACAAAACCATCAGAGTTACAAATTCATATCTCTGAGCACATACAATGATCAATATTATTAATAATCAAATTTTATTTGATATACATCCCTATGTTTTTTTTTTTTTTTTTCCTTTTTGTCTTTTTTCGTGTCTGGCAACGGACCGCAACCCTCAGTGTCGCGCCCGTACCAGACTGGGACCGGCAACAGGATCGCAACCCTCAGTGTTGCACCCGCACCTTGCTCAGCCAGTGAGTGGCCGGTCTGTATGTGGGATCTGAACCCTCGGCAGGAGCGCCGCCGCACTCCCAAGCAGTGCACCACCGGGCCGGCCCTAAAGAGCATTCTTTAACGTAGTTTATCTGTCCTGATTCCCATAGCAGTCATCTAAACCATGCTGTTTAATTTACAGACATGGGATTCCTGAAACCTACTTCTGTTACACGTTCATTATTTTTAAGAAGAGATAAGAAGCATAAATTCACTTCAGTTTTTTTTTTTTTGGATGAAACATTAATAGAAATGCCACAAGAGTGCAGAAAACCCTATGTAAGTGACACTGAACTATAAAAACAGACAGGATACATTTGGCTGAGGGACATAACCTTTCACTGATACTGGCTAGAATTCCTCTATGTCTATCCAATCTATTTTTTCCATTCAATACCAGTAAACCTCCCCTGGAAGCCAAAATCCGAATGTTGGAAAACACCCAATGGTTATCCCTTATACTCTGCTTTCTAATCAAAAATAAATTTTTTTGAATGGAGATTCTAATTGAACCCTAGTTAAACTGACTCAAGTGATTTGGTTTACGTGATTCCCTAAAGGATTATTACTGATATCATTTATGTGATCAATTGCTGTGTTTACAGCAAGAAAGAAAGCTAGGCTTGGGTAGTATTAATAGCCCTACTAATTATATTACTGTAAAAGGTTTATGAATGATGTAAATTCCTATATTATTATACAGTGCTCTGCAGTGGCCTTCTTCCAGAGGAAGGTATCACAGGGCTCACTTGTTTTCCCTTCTTTGCACTAATTCATGAGGCAATAAAAACAAGAGCCCAAGTGAAAGGAAGAAGGAAAGGTGCCCACTGGGATGTACTCCTACACCAAGAGCAGACTGTTTGTCATTCCACGTTTTCATCTCAGGATTTAAAAGTTATTTCATGTTTCCAATAACCTATGAAAGGAGGCTCATTTCACTGGTGATTAAGGAAATAAAATTTAAAGCAATGTGATATTTTTCACCTTACATAATGACAAAAAATTACTGATAATATCCAATGGTGATAAATAAGTGGGGAAACAGGTATTCTCAAACACTGCTGAGTAGACTTTTAAATTGATAATCCTTTTGGGGTATGTGTGTTTGTGTGTGTGGGGGGGGGGAAGAATTTGGTGATATTTATAAATATTTAGAATGCCCCTTGACTCAGCATTTAAATTTTTAGAAATCTAAACTACAAGACAATCTCACATGTATTCAAAAATACATCTACAAGAATGTTTCTCATAAAATGGATAGAATAATTCAAAACTGGAAATAATCTGTATGGCCCAAAATTGTGGGATTACCAATACTATCACAGCATTTAAAAGCTATAAGGTAAATGTACAGGTATTGAGATGGAAAATTTTCCAGGATATACTATTAAGTGAAAAAGTAAGGTGCAAAGCAACTTGTATAATTTCTAGCATTTACACTAGAAACACATTATAACTTTGAATATGAATGCATATGCACAGAAAAATGCCATTAAAGGTAAACAACAAAATTTGAACAAAGATTTCCTTTGAACAAGAGTGGTATTTTTGTGGTAGATGGGAAGCACATCACTTTTTAAAAATTATATTTATATAAATGTTTGAAATTTTTATAATTACATAAACACATAATGTTTATATTCATGTATTTCTTGTGTAGTTTCAAAAATAAAAATAAATTTTCGAAAATGGTTATAGCATTGTTACCTCTATTATTGCCTCAGAGTCTCTTGGCTCTCCATGACTCCATCTAGTATTTAACAAGTTTTATAAACTGGACATCTGCCTTAGGAGCAGTCCAACAAAAATATTTGATCAGAAGATTTATTGTTAAGAAGGTCTTCTCATTTACTTTAAATCTTAATTGCATTGGGTTGATTATAATTGGAAGTTCTATATTAAAAGACGAATGGGGCTTCTTGAGTTTAGCAATAATGCTACATGTAGAGAGCAGTATCAACCAAAGTTATTTCTTATAAAATTGGTACCTGAAATATTAACTTTATTTACTTTTTTACATTAGCGTCAAAGTCTCCCACTTTGAAATCCAAGGCAACTTGGCTTTCATTTTAGAAGACACTTTGCTAAGAGAACAAAAGTTAGCACGGCACATCTTTAGCCTCCTTTCCTCAAGTAGACAGGCTAATTAGAAAGCAGGAACAGCAACATCCTGGTACCTTGATTTTGAGCTTCTTTAAGTCCTTAAGGACTTTATTTCATTTCACAGAATGAAGCAGAGAAGTACATGTTGATCCAATAGATATGGAAAATAATGACTTTTTATTAGCCAATTCCTCCTCCAACTGTTGTTTTTAAATCCTGATTTCAATATAAATGATAAATGAAGAATTTACATGACTATCAGTGACTGGTTGACTACCGCACTTTGGCTTAGAACAAACAAAGTTTAAAAGAGGGATTATTGGGATAAGTGTGGCAGGTATCAGCGATAGGAAGCAGTTCAGTGGTAGCAGCAGTCCCGAGAGGCGATGGGTGGCTTGTTTTAGGGCAGTGCTAGAGCTCATGGGGATGGAGAAAGGCATCTGCAAGGGTTGTACACAGTGTTGGGAGCACAGTGGGATCAACAGATATTTTTAAAATTTAACCAAAGACAACGTTTGAATCAGTCAATATATTCTACAACCAAATTAAACTTCAACCCCAGATATAATGTGGATTTTCTAAGTTCGTTTGTTGGGTGTGTTTAAATGTTAACTGTGGGAGGCTGTATAGATACACAGAGGATACCTGTGGTGTGGTTGGAGATATGCTTGCTGGGGAAAGAGACCCTTTTCTGCTTTTCAGGTGAAGCCATGAATAGCTTAGGTCAGGGATTTTGATACAAGATTAATAGGACATGATAATGGTTTCTTCAGAGGAATCATAATCATTGCGATATTTGGTTGATATTTATCTGTGCTGCTTTATGAAAAGAAAATAGGAATATCAGAAAGTGTGCATACTGCTATCAAAGCACCATTAATTTATTCCTCTAGAATACTACAAACCGGTGATCTAATACTCTGAAAGATGTTTTGAACGTTTGCTGAAGGGAGCATGCCACATACTAAAACACTGAGATAAGCTAGTTGGTTAAAAGCAATAGGCTGATATTTTGTCCTCCCTCCCTGCTCCTCTGCAGATGCTAATGGTCCCAGTGAGTGATTAGAAGTCTTTCTCCTCTGTCAGGTACTGGGATAAAGCCTGTGAACCCTGATATTCTCCACCATGTTTTTACTTGGTCACATTTGATTATTGTGGCTTCTAATAGTTTATGAAGGTTGTTAGAAACTTGGGAAAAGCTTAAGTTCAGTATACCAGCAAGGGCTGAAGGTAATCATCAAATTACCAGAAGAGTAAAGGTTTTCTAAAGGGATAAAGCCAAAAAAGTGAAGGATTATGATATAGACCTGTGATCCATATGCAACTGCTTGTAAGGGGAGAGGAGACCCTCGAGGGTCTTGAAAGTCACTAACAATCACTGGTGTAGTTCATAGAGACCCAGCATCCAAGAAGTTGCCACAGCTAAGTTTGAATAAAGGCGGTGGACAACAGTGTGTGCCGTCTTCTCCCAGGGAGACAGGGTGGGGTGGGGTGGGGACAGGAGGGAAGCAGGGGTAGAGCAGGAACTTTAAAAACAGGTGCTTCTCTTCTTAATGCAAAGTCAGGGTCCTGGTGCAAAGGCCAGGTGCACCATCAAAGAAAGGCCAAAGGGAGGCCGTGAAACAGCACTGTGTTGATTCCAACTGCTTAAAATGAATTCTGCTGCTGTGAGTAATTGGAAAAGGGATGGCTGGGGCTGGATGGAGAAAGTGTGGTGACGTGGATGACAGAGGAGAAGTAAATGCATTTTCAGTGAGGGTTTGGTGGAGGTAAGCGGAAGGGAGGCCCTCAGATTTGTACTCTCGCAATCACAGGGACACTTTGCTTGTCATTCTCCTCCTCTTGTCTGTGAGCCTGGAGGTGCAGGAGGAAGGAGATGGCCTTTCCCTGTCAGGCATCTTTCACACCTCACGCACAGTGCCTGACAAATGAAGGCCTTCCAAAAGCATTTGCTGAATGAATAAGTAATGAATGAAATAATGAATAAGTGAGTATAAGAAGGAAGAAACGAGTGACCGAGAAAGGAAAGAGGACTGAAATTTATGTAAGAGAAATCTGAATATGATGTAATCAGGTTGGAGCCTTCTGGAAGGTTGTATATGAAGTAAACATGGGCAGAACTAAAACTATAAAACTCCTCTGGGGAGGGGTTGCCTCTTTGGCCTGTGCACCAGCTTGACTCTCTCAGTTAAGAGACACTCTCAGTATAGAAAGCCATTTACCAATGATTTTCCTCTCAGGTGTCTAAATAACTCAACACCTCTGAGGTCAAAACGACAGAAATCAGAGGTCGAGAGCTAGTAAGTTTCCAGATACTGAATAACTTACAATTTTTAACAGTGCAGAGACTTCTGCATCTAGTCCCTTATATAAGCTATGCCCACACATTTCTCTGTTTAAAAGAAGTTACTTACCAAGTTCCTTAACTTTATTTTTAGAAATTGAGTTCTTTGCTTGCTTCTGAATGATCTAACTTAGTTTCTTTTAGCCTAACGAAAGCTTAAAATCAATAGCTTGCTTAAAGCTGTGCTATAATGTTCCTGAGTTTAACACTGCACAGCTGGAAATTTCGACCTCAGCAAATAACATCCACTAAGCCAAAAGGTGAAATGTACTTGTAGGTATAGAGCCTGCTGCTTTGAATTTGGTAAGGCCCCAGTAGTCCATTGAGTTTGTCTGCGGCATGCTACTTCTGCTCAACAATGGCTGAGCAATAGCTCCGCGATCCATCTGTGACAGCGTGGCCTTCCCCTCTTCTCAGCTATAGGATGACAGGCTGGCGGCCACTTTTCCAGCTTTGTAGCCCCCAGTGCTTTGTGTTCTCTCTGGGTATTTTGTAGTTCTCTTTCATCTTGACTTATTTTTAATTTTTTTCCTCTCCCCACCCTGATTTCATCTTTTAATTTTGAAATAGAAAGAATGTTCTTACTCTGTCAAAAAATGGGAGCAAGATTCCTTTTAATGAGCTCATCCAAGGACAGTTCTTGTCTTTGGAGTAGTTTATTCATAAGGCTAGATCTCTGCTATAGATATCTTACTGTGATTTCCACTGCAATGGCCTTAAAAAAGATGTGCTCCTCATTGGTTAGTTTAAATAATTGGTGGAGATTTGGGATTTTGATTATTAAATAATGACACAATTCTTCCTCTGGTAATGCATCTGCAGATTTCTACTGGTATAATCATAGGACCTTCCAAAACGTCTATGGTCCTTTTCCCAAGGACTGATTCCATGCTGCAAATTATCAGGGACAGAAATACCATTCTGTCCTAGCTTTGGCCAAACCACATTTCTTTTTCCTCAACTTCTCCAGCTGGCATGTGCCTTGGTTGGCAGGCCAAATGGGAATTTGATTTTCCCAGCTGCTTTGGATCTGCTTTGCTTTCTGTATGCGTATTCAGTTGGTCGCAGTTCACAGATGCATTCTCTGTGTGTTGTGGAAGATAAAACATCCAGGAAAGAAGGTAGTCAAGCTTAGTTTACAGTGTACTTTATTTTAATTGGTATCCTTGTGCTCCAAGCCTTTTCCTGAGCAAAGAATAATAACTTCGAGTGGTTATCTGCAGACCCAGCTTAAATTGAATCTGGATCTTCTCTGCAATGTTTAGATTTATAATGACAGTCTTGTCTCCATCAAGGGAATGGGAATGTTTTATTCCCATTTTCTCCTCATTCGTCTATCAGTTAAGGCTGCATGAGAAGGAAAAAGCTGGGGTGAAGAGAGGAAATAGAAGAGATAGGAAACAAACACACACACACAAACAAGGGGGAGAGAAAGGGTGGGAAGTAATTCAGCCTTAAGACTTCACGGTCCTAATCAAAAGCTCGAGAAGAAAATACTTACTCATCTGGGGCAAGCACTGGCCTAGAGAATTTTTCTTCCTACTCCTTCCTTTGGCAACCCTCCCTTCCACTTCCTGATCTCTCAGAGTGTGGACCATTTGGGTGCAGCTATGCCTAAAAGTTAAAGGGCGGCTCTGGCTCCTTCTGAACAAAGATTCCGGGTGCCTATTGTTTCCCTTGGCTTGGCTTTCTCAGGCAGAAAGACCCCAAAACCCTGGAGGGGGCTTTGGGCTTGGGCATTTTAGAATTAGTCATGCACTAGCATAATAATTTTTCAGTGAGTTCTCTCACATCAGCCACTGCAGAGACATTCTAAAATGTCTCTTCTTTTTGATCCCTGTCTGAGTCCTAGTAGTGCTGACTCTGACATCCAGGGACAAGCAAAGGAGAACATAAATGTTGGAATATAGCCTTTGAATTCCAGAGTACTCATGGTAAAATTTATTCAAATTAAATTATATGTACAAAATCTAACTTGCTGGGGAGAAGAATCAATATTTATTAAGCAAAGTTAATGCTAATGATGGCATATCCTATTCATTCAATGCTTTCTTTATGCCTGACACTGTCTTATGAGTTTTTCATACATCATTTCATTTATTCCACATGAAAACCCATAAGATAGTTACTATTATTATTCTGACTTATAAAATGAAAAAATACAGCACGGATGAATTATAGAAACTTACCAGGGTGACTCAATGATTGAATTGAGAAATAGAAAAAAGTTGTGATCCTAATTATTTAAAATTATATTTTAATTTAGTGAACTTAATAATATCTAAATATGATTCTTAAAGATAGACATTTTCTTAGACATGACTAATTAGGTAGTTAAAGGTAAAAGAAAGTGATATTCATACTATTTATTAGAAGTACCAAACGGTAAAACAAAAAATGGTCAGAAACATAATTTCTTATCATATTTTCTTTTATTTGGAAGTTATTTCCTTTATATTTTTCCTCAGATAGGTCACTGAAGGGGCCCAGTCATTCCAAGTTGTAATAGAACCCACCCATTTGCAAGTATCGCATTCAAATTTGGTGAGTTACATGATCCTCCCTGTATGCCTCAAAAATCTCAGAAATAGAAACCAATGAAACCAGACATTCAAAAAATGCATAGGCAGGGGATTCTGATCTAAAGATAATGACAATGCAATTCTAATCCTTGAAGAAAAAAATCACTTGCTTCATTTTTTTTCCCCCTGCAAATCTCATGCAGCAGACTGCAATAGTGTCTGCAAGACCGCTAAATGCTGAGTCTTCGGTTTAATGAAAACTCAGGGAAAGCAATTCAATTCACTGCAGGGACTGCTTTGTTCTTCCATTATGATTCTTTTTTAGTGAGAAAGATGATTGTATGGATAAATTCTATTCCTCTGAATTTTTACACTAATTACATAAAAAGCACTGTTTTGGCAGAAGAGGACTTATCTCCTTCAGGCAATACAGTTATCATCTTGTAACCACCCTTCGATCTCCCACGTGAACTCTGGAGCTGTGTGCCACGAATGAGTATTGCTCTATGCCAGCTCTCAGAGTGGATAGATGAATGCTTAAATATTTCCAGAATTAACAGTCCACATAGACTCCAGATAAAACAGGGGAACAACCCCTTCCCCCGAGCTTCTATGCTGTTTAGAATGAAAGAACCATTCCATTAATGAAGGATTTGGCATGGGGAATGAGGGAAGGTCTGATTATACATCAAGAATGTGTGCATGCATGTGTGCGCACGTGCGCGCGCGTGTGTGTAAATTTATATGGAGATTCATTAAGAGGAGAGGATGCTGTTGCATATTCATGTCAATTTCCTTCAATTTAAAAGACATTTATTGCACTAAGAGTTATTGAGAGTTCTGTGTAAGGTATCACTCTATTTGAGATTCACACACTTTAGCACACACAGGACATACACTACTGGATCCTATAAGTTTGATTAAGACTGTGGTAAACTCGATTTGGTGGCAGGTTCACCCTGTAAGCACTGCATATGTATGGAAAATGCATGTTTTGCAATGACTGATGAATTATGAGTTTGATAGATCATGTAACACTAGCAAGTTCCTTGGTATAGGTACATTGTGGGAGAAACTGTACTCATTCCTGTTTTAATGGCACTTCCTAATGTCCATAAGGGACTGAGGAAATAGCTATATATTGGAAACTTTGGGCCCAACGATATATTATTTCATTAAGGTAACTACACAGTTATAGTAGACAGTCAATTAATTTTCTGCATGTTTTTCCTTTGGACAGGTACATTAGAACATAACTTAGATAAAATAAAATTCATCTCTTTTTTTTTTTTTTTTTTGTCTTTTTCCGTGTCCGGCAACGGATCGCAACCCTCAGTGTTGCCCCCGTACCGGACTGGGGACCGGCAATGGGATTGCAACCCTTGGCGCTGCCCCTGCGCCTCGCTCAGCCAGTGAGCGGGAACCGGTCCGTATGTGGGATCCGAACCCTCGGGCGGGAGCGCTGCCGCGCTTCCCAAGCAGCGCACTTATCCAGTGCGCCACCGGGCCGGCCCAAAATTCACCTCTTTTAAGTATACAGTTTGAAGAGTTTCAACAAGTGTATATTGTCATGTAACCTCTAGAACAATCAGGAGGTATAGAACATTTTCATCATCCCAAAAGTTCCCTGTACCCCTTTGCAGTCAATCGTCCACCCCATCCCCATCCCCACCCCCAGGCTCCAGCAACCACTGATCTATTTTCTGTCCTTACAGTTTTGCCTTTTCCAGAGCATCATGTAACTATGGAGTATGTAATTATACAGTATGTAAGCTTTCATGTCTGGCTTCTTGCACTCAGCGTAATGCTTTTGAGATTAATCCATATCATTGCATGTACCAGTAGCTTATTCCTTTTTATTGCGGAGTGATATTCCATGGTATAAATTTACCGTAATCTGTTTATCCTTTCACAAGCTGATGGGAATTTGGGTTGTTTACAGTTTTTGGCAATTATGAATAAAGCTGCACTGGACATTTGCATACAGATCTTTGTGTGGACATTATGTTTTCATTTCTCTTGGAAGATTGTGATTGTTGGGTCATATGGCAAGTGTATGTTGAGCTTTACAAGAAACTGCTAAGTTATTTTCCAAAGCAGTGTTACCATTTTGCATTCTCATCAGCAGTATATGAGAGTTTCAATTGCTCTAAATACTGGCAGGCAGTTTTGCTAGAAGTAGATTCTAATTTTCTCTTGTGATTTTCTCTACCGTTTTCCCAGTATGATATGTGTATCACACCCCAGCCCCAAACCTATCCGTCCCCTTTTCCCAACAACATAAGCATAATTCCCATGGAGCATCTACCAAAGATTCATCTCAGAAATCCCTGAGGTGCCATCTTCTACACTATGAGGGCTAAAACTCTCCAATCATACTTAAGAAGTAAAAATAAATATGACCTGACAAGAAATAAGAATGGAGGTTTGCCAAGTAATTTCCCTCAAGGGAGACTTTTTAAGAGGCTCCGATGAATATTACCTCACCAGACTTAGTTAAGTGACAGTAATATTTCTCCCACGATTCCCAAGGGAGTTATAATTCAGTATTTACATTTGCCTAGTGGTTTCTTATTCTGCCAACTCGCTAACAGTCCCTTCTCCTCCTCAGTGATTTAGTCAAGGTTGTCCAGAGAGTTGAGAACTGAGCTGTGTGTGAGCAGAACGTGGGCTTCTGCTCTGAGAAAAACCTAGATCCTCAGAGAATTCTTTTAACTGATCATTCTGACTGCCTGTGGTAAGCATTAAGAAAAGTTCCAATGAAGGCAAGGGCAAGGATTCACAGAGGCAGAGCAGTACTCAGAGAACTGAGGAGGTGAGTGAGATCTTCAGGTGACTCTGGGGTCTGACAAACTGTGAAATGCCAGATACCCAAGTTCCAACACGTGGATGTGGCTGAGAGGCTTGTTTCATCTCAAATGAAGTTCTTCATTTCTTCTAATCACATAAGTACTTTAAATCTTGCAATATTGGCAATTGAGAATTTAGCCTATGTAATTGTATGAGGGCACATCAAAAAAGTTCATGGAAAGATTCGCATTATCTTTTAATTCTATTTTTCCACGAACTTTTTGAAGTATCCTTGTATTTAAGAAATGTAGCGTTTCTGTAGAGAATAAATATAAAGCCTGTCCTGGATTGGGAAGGGCAACGATTACCTTCTGATTAATGCTTCTCCAGCTACCATCACCTCCACCTCCCTCAAAAAAAAAAAAAAAAAGGAATACTTTTTTGGCAAAAACTGTGAGAAGAATATTCATTTAAAATGCTGAGGGACTGGACCATTGGGCCATGAGATGCACCTGGCTGTTGTGCATAAACAAGGCTGTCATTTTTATATATTTCTCTCATCTCTTCTGTCCTGCTTGAGTACCTGGGTGCAGAAAGGAGGAAGGTGAGTAGAAGGGATCTGGAGAGAGCGGGTGCTCACAATACCCAACTGACTTCATTTCCTCAGCCTCCCCACTTAGAATTAAGATTTGAACCTAGACTTCTAGGATTTCCATCTTCTGGAATTTAATGTTCAAAATGAGAACATTTCTCATGAAGAGTAAGACATGCAGTTCACTTTTCAGTATTGTCTCTGAAAAAAATCAAAGAGATTCTACGCAGTGATAATTTTGAGTCCTCTATTCATTCTGTTAGAGACATGTTTCATTTTTACGCTCACACAAAGAAATACATAAATGATTCAACAAATAGTTTAATGTCTATGTTCCAAGAATTTGCTGGGAAGCAAAATACATGTAATACTGATTAAATTGCTTTTAGCTGGAAGCTTGTCTTTTATTCAAAATTGGAAAAGCTTATAAAAATATCTTTCAATGAAAAAGCAGAACTTGTAGAACCAGTCAACCAGGAATGTTAAAGTTGTTGGTTCTCTAATAATGCTCGATGGTGGCAACATTTTATTTTCTTTCTAGGGTCTGTGTATAAAAAGTAGCAGACGCTTCTGATTCTATTCATACTTTTTTTACTGATACCCATTCTCCTCCCCGCGCCCCACACCATGACTTGAGATGAAAACAAGGACTGAAAGTGTTTTCTTTTTTACCCTTAGCATCCTGCCTTCATTGCACAATCCTTACCTCCCACATCAATGAGCAAATTGTTAATGGGAAAAAGAAAAGGAATTAGAGAGAAAAAGAACATAGAAAAATGGAGAAGAAAGGAAGGAGGAAATTATTGACTATTTAAAAAAGTGGCTTATATACACTCGGAAGTTAAAAACTGCCAAAAGAGGAACCATGGGTATCTATTATTTAAGAAATGCATGGGCCGGCCCAGTGGCGCACTGTTAGCAGTGCGCCACTTGGGAGCGCGGCGGCGCTCCCGCTGAGGGTTCGGATCCCACATACAGACCGGTTCCCGCTCGCTGGCTGAGCGAGGTGCGGGTGCAGCACTGAGGGTTGCGATCCCGTTGCCGGTCCCGGTCCGGTACGGGCGCGACACTGAGGGTTGCGATCCGTTGCCAGACACAAAAAGAAGACAAAAAGGAAAAAAAAAAAGAAATGCAGAAAGTAGTCTGGGAAGCATAAGCATAATCATAACCAATTATGATTTTTGTCATAATTGATGAGAGAAGCTTAAGAGCAAAAAGATTGCTGATATGTTCTCTTGATAAGAAATGTATCCTATTTTCATCTTTGTTCTTGAAAGCTTGTCACATTTCTTGCTCCTACATCACAAAAGCAAGGTCTTCAGTTGGACCTCAGCCTGATCTTTTCCCTCTCTTGTTTACAGTCTTTATAGTTTGTTTCTCTGCTTCCTGACTTCAGCTAGTGTTACATGGAATTTTAAGAAAAGAGTAGACAAGAGGTACAGATTTCTTTTGAGAATTTCCTGGGCAAATCCATAATTTTTTGGAAGCTTCACTCTACTTTCTCAGCCATATTCCTGAAGCCCGACTTTGCACATACAGCATGAATTGTTTGTATCTCAGGCATTACTTCAATGAGTACATTTGAATTTCCTGAATAGCTTCTCCAAGCAGTTACGATTAAACTACTGAAGTAATAGCCATATAAATTTTACCTGAATTTTCAAACTTGATACAATGCCAATGGAAAAAAGTTTTTTGAAGTACATTTCTTTCTACAAAGTTGTGTTACTGAAGCTCATTATTATAAACAATAAGCATTTTTTGAATTTTGATTTGGAAGAAAATCTAGCTCCAACCAAGGAGAAGGCTAGACTTAAAATTTGTTAAACAGGATACACATTATTTTTTAAGAAGAATGGTAATGGTATAGTACCCAAATTTTTGTAGAAATCAATCATCAAATGCAAGTTCACAACTACAGTTCATACTAAAACTTATACTGGAACTTACTACATCAGAATCTTTGATCACTGGTCCAATGAAAATTTGATATGGAGAATTCAATTTAACTTTGAAGTCAATTTTTGGCAAGATTTTTATAAGAACATCACCCTTAATGCTCTTGATCAGGCTTCTTGCATTAATCACATTGTGCTCAAATGTGACAATCATAAATTTTTAGATGCTGTATGATTAAAGTTATAAAGAGAGATTTGCTTAAAAATATATTTCAGAGTCTAACTTATGTGGCCCAAAGTGGCATCAAATTAATATAAGGGCCCAGCAGGTTGGATGATGTCTGTGCTGGAAGAGCTAGGACGAGCACCTGGCTGAGACCTAAGCTGCAGCCCTCAGGCAGCACTGGGAAGGGAGGAGAAATTGTGACTGTGAGAAATCCTCTCTTGTTCAAGACTTTCCATCTCCTTCTCTTTGTTGTTCATTCCCTCCCAAATCTTGAGATACCTGAGTAAAAAGATGATTATGTCTCCAGAACATAGTACTGAATCAGCCTATACAAAATTAATGTAATTACTGTGTTGATTTCCAGGTGTTAGTTTATGCCAGCCTATGAAAGCCTCTAAAGAGGAAGCTTAAAACAAATAAACATTCTGAGTAAACACCCAAATGAAGATATGCCAGCAAATTTAGTGATAATTGGAGGCAACGGTAAAAATCTCCAGAGAGGGCATTTTAGAAATGGATTAATGGATTCTCTCCATCACTGACTGGGATTGACAGTCAGAGTTTCCCCAGGGCCTCTTCAGCCTTTCTTTCCAAAGAGCCTCCAAAGTCCTTTCTGCTCCTGTCCTTGGCCTCTTTCCATTTGTCCCTCTTCCCTGTCCACCCCCCCACCTCTCTCTAAATCGTCTATGACATTGTCTTGACTGCACTGCTGTCTCTTACTAGACCTTACATGCCGGGTCTTGTTTCTTATTCAGGGTTTTGAAACTCAAGGAAAAAACTCTCCTTTTGTTCCAAAGAGTCTCTCACCCCTTCTCCTGCCTCCCCTGAACCTCACATGGAGAGGCAGGTGAGCCCTGAAGGCACAGAGCCCTCACATCCCGGGCCTAGGACTGGCCTCTACCACTTCTTCACCTAAATCCTTGAGCATTTCCTAGGGCAGTCAGGGCCTTGGTTTTCTCATTTATAAAATTTTGGATAATAATAACTATTTCCTTGGATTAAAGGAATAAAAGGGATAATTCACATGCATAATGGCTGGCACATTATAAAGGCTCAACAGACGGTATTGTTATTATTAACTCTGGGTCTTTTACCACATTTAGTTTTCTAAGCTTTTCTAGTCTTATCTATAAATTATTGGTATTGTTGAAATGGTTCTCTCTGTTTTTTAGAATGGCTTAATTTTTTTTCCTGATGCAGGTTTTTGTGAAATCTCTGGACTCCTGGAAATTAAGACAAGAACCCAAAGACTAGCTACAATACACCATTTCGTAGTGTGGGCTATGTGGTTCTAGTATTCACTAATTTCATATCAAACTCACCACTTTGATATAAAATTTTTCTTGTAATATTACAGTGTTGCAAAACTGTTCCTAATTTAACCTTGTTATTCTTTTTTTTTCCCCAAGTCAATTAATTTATTTATTTTTGTTTTTGTTTTTTTTTATTTTGTCAATATACAATGTGGTCGATTATTATGACCCATCACCGAAACCTCCCTCCCTCCTCCCTCTTCCCCCTCCCACCCAAGAATGTCCTTTCCGTTTGCTTGTTGTAACACCTTCAAAGAAATTGTAGTTGTTATATCTTCTTCCCCCCCAGTTTTTTTTTTGTGTGTGTGTGTGTGAGTGAATTTATTTGTGTATTTTTAGCTCCCACCAATAAGTGAGAACATGTGGTATTTCTTTTTCTCTGCCTGACTCGTTTCACTCAATATTATTCTCTCAAGGTCCATCCATGTTGTTGCAAATGGCAGTATTTCATTCGTTTTTATAGCTGAGTAGTATTCCATTGTGTAGATATACCACATTTTCCATATCCACTCATCCAATGAGGGACATTTGGGCTGGTTCCAACTCTCGGCTATTGGAAAGAGTGCTGCAATGAACATTGGGGAACAGGTATACCTTTGACTTGATGATTTCCATTCCTTTGGGTATATTCCCAGCAGTGGGATAGCTGGGTCATATGGTAGATCTATCTGCAACTGTTTGAGGAACCTCCATACCATTTTCCACAGAGGCTGCACCATTTTGCAGTCCCACCATAACCTTGTTATTCTTAATTATACTCCTTTTACTGGGCTAAATAATTCTATTCTTTTAATAGTGATTCAAGCTTACATCAAGGGAGTTTTAAGTCCAATTGCTTAGCTCTCTCCTCTTGATATGGCCAAGCCACACAGTCCTCATATTAACAGTCTCTTATAAGTGAATTTCTAATTATATCCACTCCCCCCTCCCCCCGCCATTTCCTCACTTCCTGGGGTCCTTTCCTAGACTGAGGCACCAGTGGTGAAACACTGGGGATGACTGTTAGATAATGTATTTATATTGTTTCAAAATATTAGTTTCCAAATCACACTGAGAAAACATAGCTGAGATTCAGTGTCTTTAACTATTGTAGCCTCAGGTTTTAGCTGACATTTTATTCTTGAAGTAACAATGCACCAATAGCACCAATTTTGGAAAGTAAATGAAATTAGCTTCTCCAATTCTTTAAACAGATCCAAAATTAAACTGCAACTCAGCCCAACTTGTTCATTTTTATTCCTCCTCTAAGATGAAACCTAGTACTGGCCAAATCATTATAATGAAGCAATATTATTCTGGACAGCAATCCAAAGAAGGAAACGTAAAAATTAAATATCATTAAATAGTTCTTATAAAAGTTTTTAAAAGGTATGACTATTAAGATTGATACATACAGCTATACATGTGTCCTTATATATTATTAATGTATGTAATTGTCTTCAAACCTATTAGTGATTATTTTTCAATGCATATTTTACAGTCAACAGCTACTGTTTGGGGGAAAATCACTGGCTATTTTTGGACCATAGATAAACGTGTGTATACCAGATTCAGTGGTATAATCACAAAGCTCTGAAGCATACCTTACAGGAATATTACACCAGAATGCTCAACTGCAACGTTTTTCTTGCATTGACTCCTGGAGGACTTGTTTTATTGCTTTAAGGATTTTAATTTTAAAATAATTTAACAGCTTGCCTAACCTTTTGCAGTAGTTTTCTTTTCTTTCTTTTCCTCTGTGTCGATTATGTTTACTATTTTTATCTTTCTTGTGTCGCGTTCCCACAGAAATATATTTGTCTGCAAATCCTTTGGATTTCTCAGGGCTAGCATTATTTATGACAGCTTCATTGAGCCCTTTCCACGTTCCAGGGAAGCACTTGATTTAGGTTCATTGAGAGGTATGAGGAATGTTAACACGGACTCAAATGGTGAGCAATTGTACATTTCTGCCTATACATGCATTTCCCATTTCCCATTTCCCACTGAATTCACACAGTTTAGGCTTCTCTGTGATTTGTTCATTCATTTCGTTTGCTGTGTTATTGCAAAATAAAAAAGTGAGATTTGGGGTTTTGAATTATCTTACTAATGCTGTGACAAAAAGTTATCTGGTTATGGCTCATATTCTTCTAAGTGTTTGAAAAAGCTATATTCATGGTGGTTTTGCGAGCTTACCTTGTCTGACGGCTAGTGTGGTGGTATAGACCAAGAAGAGAAGGATATAATTGAGGAAACTCTGGAAGACTGGCGTATTGGCATGGAAATCTTCTGACAGGTACTTGCTAGTCAGGCCAATTCCACAAATAAGAAGGGATAACACCTGGCCCAGAGCCACAGAGATTAACATCTCCCTGAGAAATAAATAGAAATACAGCAAAGATCAGCAGGAAGTCCATTAAAAACAATAGCACTAAATTTATTGAGCATTCTTAGCATGCATGGGTTAAGTGCAATAAATATTATTTCTTTGAATCTGTCACAGCAATCCTATGAGGAAAGTGCAGTTATTACTGAGAATACCAAAGCTTAGAGTGGTCCAGGAATTTGCTCAAAGTCACTTAACTAGGAAGAGGAAAAACTGGGATTCGAGACCAAACCTCTCTAGAAGAACCTGACTTCTAGCCACTATGCTCTGGAGCCTCTATGGGGAAATGAACATCATTTTGATGCATACCAGAGTGTTAATTGAATGTTCAGTGAGGCTGAGAGAGTGCCTGAACGCTGACCGGGAGGGACCATATTCCACCTAACCCTCAGGCTCCTGTACCAATAAAGGGAAACTCTTTTCTTTACAGATCAAAATCCTGGATCAAGAAACACTTAGGTGAAGCGGCGATACAACCTTCCGAAAATCCAGAAGGACTATCTTCTGTCTGTTCCTGGACTTTGGATCTCAATTTGCTCTAGGAAGCTTTCACACACATTAGGTCTCTGTTCTCTCCTGCTCACATTACAACTGACTTCATATTAAAGCTGCTATTCATGAAGGAGATTCAGTACTGTGCTGGTATAATAAAACCTTTCAAATTATGCAAATATTCTGTGGCTTTTTCAGAGGCACTGACCCTGTAGACCACTGGAGTGGGGACTAGTGCCAAGAGGCAAGGTGATCATTTGGCACAGAAATAAAATGCCCACCCAAGCCTTATTGTCACATACACATGCATGCTCTGACACGAGAAAAGCCCTGGAAATATGAAACAGACTTATGCCCTCCCAGACAATCTCATCTGACTTTTGTGGTTTATTTATAGAAACAGCAATATAAAATAAGCAAGCAATAGTATTCCTAAACAAAAAAGCTTTAGGCAGAGGATTTGTGGTATTACATATTTCCTCCCCTGTGGAAGAAGTAAGTCCAGCTTTCAGGAAGGAACATAGAATCCTGGGTATTACTTTGGTGCTATTTTGCTATAAAAAAGAAAAGTATCTGTCCCTTTTGTTCATTCTATCTGCTTCCACGAGGAAGAAAAATCGTGGCAAGGCATGTGGGCCCAAGGAGAACACTTTCCTGAGGTTAACCTATTTCCAGGTACTGACCCCTGACCCCTGAACACAATCTCTATAAAAGAATCAAAGACATATTTTTAAACACATATGTTTAAAATGATAGTCTGCTGCTTAAAATCCTACAATAGTTCCCTACTGAATGCAGCGATCTAGAAAGCCTGTGGTAGACCATCTGCAAAGATAGCTGCCAACACTCCCTTTACATTCATGTGCTCCTCCCAAAGGGAGGTGGGGTTAATCTCCCTTTTTCTAGAAGCCGAGCTGGTCTTGTGACTGACTCTGACCAGTAGAGTGTGGGGGAAGGGATGTCATGTGACTTCAGGGCCTAAGCCCTAAGAAGCTCTGCATTTCCATTTTTTGTCCTCTTAGGATATAGCTTTCATGTAAGGAAATCTGAAGTGGACTATCAATATGGACAGGCCATGGGGAAAGAAAAAGGGAAACCTAGCCAGCCACCTCTGCCTCAGCTGATATGTCAGCCATGGGGGAGAGGATTTCGGGTCCCCTGGCCCCAGTCAAGCCATGCCAGTCTATGCTACACAGAGCAGAGATGAACTGTCCCCAGAGCTTGCCGCCCAGTTGGAGCACTGTGAAAAATAATAAATGATGTTGCTTTAGGGCATGCGGTTTTACGGTTTGTTCCATAGCAGCGGATAATCAAAACAATGTCCTCAAAGCTCTCCCTCCAATCCTGCTACCTCTGGTGCTTTATCTCCTGCTTCTAGAGTTCCAGCCTTACAGAGCTACTTGTACTTCAACGATGAGTCATGGGCTTCTTTGCCTGCATTCCTTTGCACATGTCATTATTTCCAGAATGTTCATCTTGGCTTTGTCAGTCTGACTCTTATTCCCCTTTCAAGTTTTAGCTCATATGTCACCCCCTTTGAGAAGTATTCCCTGCCTTCTCTTCCCTAGGAGGCATCTCCTTTATTACCACTATTTCATTATATTAGAATCACTGCTTTTACACCTCTTTCGCCTCTGTCAGGCTCTGAAGCTTATGCAGTGTTCTTCATTGTATCTACAGTCGGGCAATACCATTCAGAGGAAGTAGAAAATGGAGAAATTCAAAGATATGAACGCATAGGCCTAGGCAACACTGAACAGTTTATTGGGATGAAAGAGTAATTAATAAAAAAAAAAGAAAGAAAGAAAGAAAGAAAAGGAAAAGAAAGAAAGGTAGACATAAAAAGAAGTACCGGAATTAATTCAAAAGTTTTTAAGGCTGCCTAGGAGAAGTGTGATATCCACTGCTAAAAATCATGATAAGGAGCTGGTTTTAGTGGAAAGACAATAAATATCTTAGGGATATTGAATTTGATGGAACTTCCAGATGATACAGCAGTATTAGAAACATGGGTTCAGGGTTGGACAGGGAGGCCACCCAGGAGATAAATATGTAGAACTTATACTTACAAAAGTGATGGCCAAGTACTGAAAATGAATAATATCACCAAGGAAGGGAGAGTGGGAGAGAAAATAAGAGGGTCTCCATAAAAACCCTTAGGGAATCCCAAGGTTAGGGGTGGGAGAGAGGGAAGAATCACATCTCTGGAGTCAGAAGTGTTTAGAGAGCTAAGAGGAAGACCAGGATAGTTCTTGATGTCAAGGAATCCAATGGGATAGAGACATTCATTGGTGGGATAGCTGTAATGTTGAATGTTGCTTAGATGGCAGAGAGAATGAGAACTGGAAAGAGATGATTTGTAGACATTTCCAGCCTTGCGAAGACCAGTTTTGGTTGAGGGGAGAGTACCAGAGAAACACTGGTGTCAAAAACTAAGGAAATAGGGGCCGGCTCAGTGGCGCACTGCTACAGTGCGCCACTTGGGAGCACGGCGGCGCTCCCGCCGAGGGTTCGAATCCCACATACAGACCGGCTGCTCACTGGCTGAGCGAGGTGCGGGCGCAGCACCGAGGGTTGCGATCCCGTTGCCGGTCCCGGTCCGGTACGGGCGCGACACTGAGGGTTGCGATCCGTTGCCGGACATGAAAAAAGACAAAAGGGGAAAAAAAAAAAAAAACTAAGGAAATAGGGGCCGGCTCAGTGGCGCACTGCTACAGTGCGCCACTTGGGAGCACGGCGGCGCTCCCGCCGAGGGTTCGAATCCCACATACAGACCGGCTGCTCACTGGCTGAGCGAGGTGCGGGCGCAGCACCGAGGGTTGCGATCCCGTTGCCGGTCCCGGTCCGGTACGGGCGCGACACTGAGGGTTGCGATCCGTTGCCGGACATGAAAAAAGACAAAAGGGGAAAAAAAAAAAAAAACTAAGGAAATAGGGGCCGGCTCAGTGGCGCACTGCTACAGTGCGCCACTTGGGAGCACGGCGGCGCTCCCGCCGAGGGTTCGAATCCCACATACAGACCGGCTGCTCACTGGCTGAGCGAGGTGCGGGCGCAGCACCGAGGGTTGCGATCCCGTTGCCGGTCCCGGTCCGGTACGGGCGCGACACTGAGGGTTGCGATCCGTTGCCGGACATGAAAAAAGACAAAAGGGGAAAAAAAAAAAAAAAAACTAAGGAAATAAAGGGTTTCATGCAGTAGCTAGTTAGTGGTGATTAAGTGGATAGGAAGTGGTGAGAAACAGAAAGGTGCTGACTTTGAAGAATTCTGAAAAATTCAAAGAATTCTTTGAAGAAGTTTGATCTAGTCACCATGTAACATGATAATAACAATGACAGTTAAAATAATAATGTGTAAAATGATTTACATATTAATTTAGAGTAGATTCATAAGTATCCTATTATTGGGTGACTCTGGATTATTTGCATAATAACTTCCATTTTTAAGTGGAAGAGAATTGGGTAGATAATATATCAGAGACTTGCTCCTGATGCTGACTATGGCCACTGGAGAATGCTGGGTATGGAGTGTGTCTTTTAGGGAAAAGAAGGTTGAAAACTAAGGGTACAACATGGATTCCTACAGCTCTTTAAATTACAATCATAGTATCTGAAATGTTGGCAATATGTTGTGCCTTTACTGAACAAAACCAAGCCACACATAAATGACAGATTACTTACATAAGAGAATAAAATTTTAGTCATCCTTATGTATATGTGCCAATATGAAATAAAATAGCCTTGCGTATATCATACACTATGCAAGGATAAATAAGACCCAGTCCTTGTCATTGCGGAGCTTCTAAATCAAGATTTTAGAGCTAGGATCCCAAATAACTTAGTACAAAATGGAGCCAGTTAAAGTAAAATAACAATCCACATTTTATAAGTTTTTACTATGTGCCAAGGCCTGGACTTAGATTTATACATACTATTTTATTTTATCCTCACAATAGCTGTATAAGGCAGATATTATTATTGCATTTTATAGATAAGTAAACTGATGCTTCATGAGGCTAAGCAACCAACCTAAGGTCACAGAACTAACAAGGAACAGAATTTGGATGCAGACTAGGTTATATGATTTCAAATCCCAACTTCTTAATTACTGTACTATACTATCATTATGCTACCAGAAAAAAAAAAATATATATATATATATGTATATATAGGGCTAGAAACCTAAGTGGCTGGTTTCCAGAAACATTCTAGAGAAGTTAAAGACAAAAAAAAAAAAAAAAAAAAAA
>NW_007726659.1:291928-383609 GCF_000696425.1 Galeopterus variegatus
AAGAAATTAAAAAAAAAAAAAAAAAAAAAAAAAAGCCAGATTGACTCTCTTATGAAAACTCTTCCATCAAGATATCTGTAATGTATTTCTTTCAACAAGAGACCAACACAAGCCTATTCTTGTTTCTTCAGTCAAACAAAGCATCACATCTGCTGTATTCAATTTCTGCTTTTAATTAGTGGCTACATCATTCAGCTGCTGCTGGGACGCTTTGATAACAAATGCAAATTATGGTTTTATTGGTCATGCTAATGAACATGACATGTAAAACTGGAAGGAGCCTTTTATCAGATTAGTTCATGAGTCCTTTCCGACTGCAGGGAGCTAGATATTGTAGCTATTGCAGTCTGCACATCTGACCTAGTTACTACAATCACCAAAACAAAACAAGTAAAAATATAAATAAACCTAAATACATAAATGTTGACACTCTGCTAATTATGCCCTCTGCCCTGACATGGAGCCCCCATCAAATTATTTTCTGTTCTCTGTTAGCACAGGACAAATCCATCTGGTGAGGTGTTGCATAGAAATAGATCTCTTTAGTTCATTTACTGTCACCCTACCCCTCCTAACTATTTTTTTCCTTCGGTAACCACTACAGTGCTCCCTCACCTAACTCCTCATAGTCTCAAGTCACCTTCTTCTCCAGAAAGCCTCTCCTTAGCCCCTCCTTTCTCTCCAAGGCTGAGTTAAATGTTCTCATTTGTATGTCCCCATCTCAACTTGTATCCATCATGCTGTGTAGCTCATGAGTTCCTGAAAAGAAGGGAATGTACTTTATTCATTTCTATGTTCCTAGTGCCTTGAGGAACGCTGGACAGAAAGGAAATAGGTGCTCAATAAATGCAGAACAAATGAATGAACAAATTTATGAGTGAACAAATATCTTTAAATGAAAAGGGCGATGTCTTGGAACGTTTAAAAGATGGCTGCTTATCTTATCTTGAAAATCTACTACCTTTGAAAGACAAAAACATTATTTTTACTGTATTCCATCTGCCAGTTAGACACAGAGATTAATAAGCTATTTTCTGGCACATTTCTGAACAAGCCTGGTAAGGTGCTATCTTGCAAAAATGATGCTAAATGTGGTGCTGGGTGAAATTTTGCACTACGAGCTGCTAGTTATTCCTGTAGGACACAGAATAGCACACCAGATGCATTTTAACACAAGATACATAGTTCCCATAATTTTAGTAGCAGAAATGGAGAGGAAGCTATAATACACATTTTCATCTTCTTTGTTTATGCATTTAAAAGGACATCCTACCCACTTTAAATTCAGAATGACTAGACAATGAAAAATGCATGAGTCTCAAGAAAAACAGTGCTCCTGGAAGCTGAATACCTGTTATAATAGAGGTTTTATTCATAAAGACTGACATAACCATTACCACCAGCACTTTGTTCTGTTAAAAAACAGACTTCAGAATTTTAAGAATAAACTTGTGTTGCAAATTAGATATTCACAATAATAAGATTTAAAATAGAGCATAAATTGAATCCTGTTTTCTTCTCTTAGGTCTAAGAATACATTTTCTTAAAAGGTATGAAGAATCTCAACAAAGTGTTACATAATCATATTGCTTTGTAATTCTTTGGCACAAGAATGGAACAATTATGTTATCATCTTGAATTAGAGCATATCAGCCTTTCTGCAGAGACATTTTCACTCTGATAACTATTCTCAGGCAGTCATGTCAGCTCTGAGTCAGCATATAAATTCAGATATGCATACATATAAAGAACACTTAAGTGGACTGCCTGGACCAAAAACAATACCACTTGATGTATGAGAAATGTGTTCTACTATGTTCTTTGGCAAGATTCTTGTTTGCAGAAGTTAGGCCATTGACTTCTAGAAGCTCTTTGCTGAAAGGTTTGATCACATTCAATCACTAAGTAGATCTCTATGTAAGAAGATTACCAGGCAAGAAGCAAACACACACCTCCAAAGGTTGAACATTAACTGGGATTTCTTTGCCTCCGATTCTATATTCCTGGAATTCTGTCTATTCTTTGGCTCCGTGGTAATCACTTTGTTTTGTTTTTCTCATTAGGTAGAAGAAACCAAGGAAGCTCTCCTAAACATATGTTTCCCTGGGTCTGTGGACACTAAGTGTAGGGGATACATGAAACGCCACCGTGAGAGGATGAGGCACAGAAGCTCACAGATGCCGTACATGTTTTGGTTGAAGACACAGCATAGAAGAGTGAAAGGCACCAAATTGGGAGTTGGAAGCCCCTGGCTCTGTGAGTTCCACTAATTAAGCTCCAAGATCTTGGGTATCTCCCACTTTGGGCTTGGGTTTCTTATGTAAAATAAGGATATTTTGATTGATGTGTGCATATGACCCCTATTATGCTTCTCTTCCAGTCCTTTTGTTCTCACCTATCTCCAGGGTTTCTGGCCACTTGCTCCAGCTCCGGTGGTGGCTGCCATGGACTAGGCTGACACTATGGGGGCACAACCCAGTGGCTCCATTCGTCATGTTCATGCTGTGTACCTTGTGCCTTCTACCCCGGGGATTCCCAGTTGATGCAGAGGGCCATGCCTTGTGGGGACCTGCTTAATACCCACTCATGAGCAACTGAAGAGTTCAGGGGAATTACTGGACTTGACCAATAGGAAACTTTAGCTCAATTCTTTCTTCTTCTTCCCCCAGGGAGGCTGTACTGAGAAGCAGTCATTTATATAGGCTCTCCGAAGATGGCCCTGCCCACAAGGTGCTTGATGTGTACTCTGCACCCTTATATTATGTCTCCTCCTGCCTTTCCTCACTCTCCTCCCTGGAATTGCACCACTTAATAAAGTAGCAGCACACAAGCCCCTGTGTGTCTGCCTTCTGGAGAACTCAGGCTAAAATAATGAGCTTCACACTTCCTCCCACTCCATAATTGTGACTTTTAGAAAGACGCTGATCTGTGCACATCAACTCTTGAAATCTGTTATCTGCAATCTGAAAGTCTATTCCTTTTGTGCATTTGATTAAACTCTTTGATAGCTGAGCTACTAGCAATGTTTACTCATTTATTATGTGCAAACTCTGTCAGTTTTGGGATTAGCTGCAGAGAAATAGATCAGTCAGTAGCAACTGCCAAGGCCTGCTGGGTGCAGGTTATGAGAAAGGAATGCTTGGCCCTGTTGCCAAGAAACTTAGAGGGGCATGGCACATAAATAAGTGAAACTATCTGAATAAAGGACATAAAAATACCTATGTAATCAAGTAAATCTCTATAAAACTGCTAGAGATTATTGGGATAATTCTAGTCTTTAAAACTGGGCAAAGCAAATCTGAAAGGTTTCATGAAAAACATTGTTTTGAGTCACTTAAAAAATAATGGAAGAGATGTAATTTGGTTTTGAGAAGTTTGCACGTCATTGCAGGAAAGGAAATGCTGTGCTGTCTCAGAAGCAGATACTGACATGGACTCACTTGGCCGGCCAGTAAGAAATCATAATTACAGAAGAGATGGGTAAGGAGAGGGAGGCAGCAGAGGAATCTACAGTGTAGCGTTATTTTTTTTATTGACACATAATAATTGTATGTATTTATGAGGTACAGTGTGATGTGTCAATATATGTATACAATGTGTAATAACCATATTAGGGTAATTAGCACATCCATTGCCTTAGACATTTATCGTTTCTTTGTGGTGAGAACATTCAAAAATCCTCTCTTCTAGTTATTTTCAAAATATACAATATTTTATTGTTAACTACAGTCACCCTACTGTGCAATAGATCACCAGAACTTATTCTTCCTTCTAACTGTAACTTTGCACCCCATTAACCAATCTCTCCCCATCCCCCCTGCCACCTTTCCCAGCCTCTAGTAACCACTATTCTCTCTCTATTTATATGAAATCAACTTTTTTATATTCCACATATGAGCGAGATCACGTGGTATTTATCTTTCTGTGCCTGGCATATTTTACTTAATATAATGTCCTTCAAGATTATCCATGTTGCCATAAATAACAGGATTTTATTCATTGTTTCATGGCTGAATAATATTCCATTGTGTATGTATACTATTTTCTTTATACATTCATCCATTGATGGGACACTTAGGTTGATTCCATATCATGGCTATTATGAATAGTACTGCAGTAAACATGGCTATGCAGATATCTCTTTGACATACTGATTTGATTCTCTTTGAATACATACCCAGTAGTGGGATTGCTGGATCATATGGTATTTCTATTTTAATTTTTTGAGTAATCTCCACACTGTTTCCCATAATGGCTATTCTAATTTATATTCCCACCAACAGTATATAAAAGTTTCCCTCTCTCCACATCCTCACCAGCATTTGTTATGATAATAGCCATTCTAAGTGGGGTGAGATAATATCTCATTGTGATTTTGATATGCATTTCTCAATGGTTAGTGATGTAGAGCATTTTTTCATATACCTGGTGGCCACTTGTGTCTTCTTTTGAGAAATGTCTATCCAGATCTTTTACCCTTTTCATTCCATTAGCTTCAGAATATAGCCACCTCTAACTGAGGCATGCTAGATGCATCTGTATTTTCACCCCAACATTGCAACACTGCGGTGTTCTAATACTTGTTTCTTCAAATCTTCAGCATGGCTTTCTATGTATCTTTCAAAATTATTTGTTGATGGAAGAATGTGCTTTAGTTTGTTGCATCTTGTTTTTCTTGTGCATTACAGCCATCTTTACAATGACAGGAATAAGAGGAGTGTCCCCAATGGTATAAGAATTTTGATCATTTTATTAATAAGTCAGAAACACCAATTGAGGACAATCAAACAATTATTACTACATTTAATGAAAAAATTTCAAAATAATGAGTACTACATGACTTTAAACATTATCTCCCCCCCACTGCAGAAGTTATCTTTATATTATGGTTGCTTAGTTATTGATTTGCTTGCTAACACTGTGTCAGGCAATATCTTAAGTATGCTGTATACTTAAAGTCTATCTTTAATAAAAGTGGATGTAAATTCATATTAAAATTGTCTTGTTGACAATTACAAATTTTAGTTAATATTTTTGTTACATATAATTAGATTTTATTTTATTTCGTAATGTGGCTGATGAAAAGGGTCAGATTAAGAATAAGAAGTTTCAGTTAAGCTTTTTTTGCTGTTTGTTATTTACTCATTGTACATTTTGTTAATATCTTTGACTTCCAGCTTTTGTGTAAAAATCATTTTTAAACCAACAATACTCTTGGTAAAGTTTAGTTACTAAAATGATGTAATTGCAAAATCTTTTAAGCAGACCCACATAAACTAGGTGAATTAGGGGCTACCAGGAGCCCCTTTTGATAGCAGAACATCTGCTCCTTTGTCAAAGAATCTCATGTACCTTAAAAGAGTCAATCATGTGCAGAACCAGTTACAAAAGACCACATACTACATGAGTCCCTTTATATGAAACGTCCAGCACAGGCAGATCTACAAATACAGGAAGCAGATAGCTGGCTGCTTAGGGTTAGGGGTATGGAGAGATAGGGGATGATAGCTAAAGGGTATGGATTTCTTTTCTTTTTTCTTTTTTTTTTTGTCTTTTTCCGTGTCCGGCAACGGATCGCAACCCTCAGTGTCGCCCCCGTACCGGACCGGGACCGGCAACGGGATCGCAACCCTCGGTGTTGCTCCCGTGCCTCGCTCAGCCAGTGAGCGGGAACCGGTCTGCATGTGGGATCCGAACCCTCGGGTGGGAGCGCCGCCGCGCTTCCCAAGCGGCGCACTATCCAGTGCGCCACCGGGCCGGCCCAAGGGTATGGATTTCTTTATGAGGTGATGAAAATGTTCTAAAATTGACTGCAGTGTTGGTTACATGGATATGTACACTAAGTAAAATATACTAGAAACCACTGAATTGTGCACTTTAAATGGGTGAGTGGTATGGGAAGTGAATTAAAGCTGTTATCAAAAAGAAAGATAAAGAAGGAAGAAAGGAAGAAGGAATGAAAGAGAAAAGACAAAAATATAAAGAAAAGAAAAATAAAGTACACAGCCATTTTAAAAAATAAAATAAAAGAAAGAAAGATTCGAATATCTAACTTAAAAGCAGAGTGATTGCACCAGGGTCAATTTGTATGTTAAAAATTAGCCAAGCTTAATTACTTTCTTTTTTCTTTTTACACATAAAATAAAGACTTTTTTTTTCTCTTTTCACATTTAATGATAATATTTTCTTCCTGGATCCTGGGGGATGATCTTGTATTCATCCTGGGACATGTACTCCTACTTTGCAGACAACAGCATGAAAACATAAGTTTTATCACGCATTAGCTTGGGTGATAAGAACCTTTGCCATCTTCCTCCAGAGAATCAGTAAAGTATAGTAAAATGAGAAGATGTTTTAAAATGGAATAAATCTGGATTTGGATCTTGATTCTTCTACTAACTAGGTGAGATTCATTTTCCTCATCTATAAAATGAGGATGATACATATCTCACAGGGTTGTCATGAGCAATAAAAACGACAGTTTATATACTGCCTCCTACAGTACCTGCCTTATGGTAGATATTCAGACTAATAGCTCTTATTACCTTTTAGTACCTTTGGAAGTACTAGTACTCTTATTAATTACTTAAATCTATCTAAAGAATGCAATATTACATTTAGAATAAAGCTAGAAAAAATATTGTGATTGCATACATCTCAGATTTATTTCTTCAGGTTCTAACAAACAAATTTATTCCCCAATTTGGAAAGTTTAAAGGATTCTTGCCCTTCGGGAATTGGAGAAGGAAAGCAAAAAGAAAAAAAGGAATATTTAAGAAGTCTTACATGACATGACTATTATGAAATGAACAGATCTTAGTCTTAAGCAGGAACTTCTGACTCTAGTTCTCACATTTGCCAACATCCTGGAGAGTAGAAAAGAGGTGGCAACCTTTTTAGATTGACCTGTTGTTTTTAGAGGTGACAACCTTTTTAGGATGACCTGTTGTTTTCTTTCTTTACACATTTTTAAATGATTTTGACATTTTTCATTACTAAATATTTTAGCTTTGCATTTTGAATTATATTAGTGAACCCTGAGGCCAAATGGCAAACATTTAATTTTAAAATCTATTGAATAAATAAAGACTAAGAAAATACACAAGTGAATTGGTGACTCATTTCTATTAAAATAAAAACCTAGGTCAAATTCCATTATTTTATTACATATGTACTAAATTTTAATGCATGAAGTGTAGTGTACTTAAAGTACAGCAAATTGGAAAAATTAGATTTTACTGAGTGCTGACTTCTCCACACACAATTAAAAGCCTGTTTGAAAAATGTATAATCAATTGAGATCATCAATTATGCCTTTTACTTGGAAAAACATGCAGAGGACTTAGGATAAATAAGTAGGGAACTCAAACCTCATTTTAGAAGACAAAGATTTCTGGCTTTTGCTTTCAAGTAGTAAAAGGATTCTCTGAGTGGAGGCTAGCTGACATTTTTCTTCATCATTCTTTGCATCAAAAGATGACTCCAATTGCCCTGGTACAAGGACCTGACAATAAGGGAGTAATTTTATCTCAGTGCTTCTGACAGACTGCATTGAAAAACACCTCAAAATTATATCAAAATCCAATTTTTGTAGCATGGCCTAGACAAAATTTATTCTAAAAGAGAAGGTCACCTGTAAGAATGAAAATTGGATATTCACCACGATTAAATATTATAATGAGAAGAAATCTGACCTGTTGAAATTTCCATGGTAAGGATGATTCTAACCAAAAAATAAAATAAGATAAAAATTTAAAAATCTGTTATTGTCACTTCTGTTTCAGGGTGGAAAGGCAATTAGAAGAAAGGGATGTCATAAAGTGGGAAATCCCAAAGGGCTCTCAGCTTCCTTTAAGACAGAAGAGAAGAGAAGCATAGACCAGTGGGAGAGAAAGCTCTGGAGGCAGAGCAATCTAAGGAGGTTTACAGAATTGATTGGTGGAGGGGAGCAGGTGGAGGGTGAAAAAACATCAAAATTAAATAAATGGCTCTGTTAAAACACAACTCAGGTAGGTTTATTAGATATAAAATGTTCTATCTTTTTAAAAGCTACCAAGACTAAGCATTGTGGTAAAACATCAGGCAAAACAGAAGTGTCAGGAAGATTACAAACCAAGGATGCAACAGCAATTTTTATTCCAAAAATGAGCATTCTCATTAAATTCATGTTTTGCATAAAAGAGATTACCCTGTTCTTACAGGAAGAGTCGCTGCCAAGGTTACAAATGAAACATCTCAGGCCTTCAAGTTGTGGGAACCATTGATTGACATTTTCTTTAAGAACAAGGAAAAAAGAAAATTAAGGATCACTTTTGTGAACATAAATTATACACTCTTCTTTCTCCTACTTGAGCTAGTTCTGAGATAGCCACCCAGTCTATGGTACTTTGTTATAGCAGCCCAAACTACTAAGACACAACTTTTCTTCCTTTTCTCCTATGTCAACACTTGGGTAAACCTGAGTAATTTCAGGTCTTTGATACACTGCACCTCGCTCATCTGTCTCAGCCAGTCAAGGCTGCAATGATGTTTCCAAGCTGTCCAAGGGCACAGAGGACAACTGATGAGTATGTGGCAAAATACCAAATAAGAGAACATCGATATTTTGTCTTTCACATTAAAAAAACAGGAGTGGTCTCATTCAATTTGTAAAAATTCCACTAAAGGGGAAATTAAGTAAGACTTCAGTAGCTTAAAAATAAACATGCCAATGTAACAATTTTTTGCTCAAGGTATATTTTCTACCTCTCTCCCTCCTCCATCCTCCATCCCCCTATAGGGTTTTTGGAACCATTTAAAGGTGCTTTGGTAGGAGAGCTGCAGTGATGCTTCCTGGAGGCTGAGAACAATGCTGAGGCATAAGGCTTCAGAGACTGGGAAACCAAGAGGGCACTGGCTCCCCTTTCTATTTGAGAATGCCTCAGCTACAACTCATTTGGGATCAAGAAAATATGGGGGAAAAAAATGCTTGTTATCCCACTTTGCTTCTGGAATCACAGAATCAGACAGCCTTGGAAGATTTCTGTTATATTAATCTACTACATGGCCACCAACAACGCAAGAGATATCCCTATGGCTCTCCTGGAAAATGAACTAAGTCAGTCAGCATCCTTTCAATGGCATGTACATAGAACCCATGAGCTGCCGGGCCCTTAAGGTTGTGTTCATTAAGGCCAAATGTACAGCATGCCTACTCCATAGTAGAAAAGGAATTTCCAGGCAATTTAGTATCTTGAACCATCCTTAAAGAAGAGAGTTGCAAAATCCCTTTTTGGTTCCCTTGACACTCTAAAGTTTTCATTGGGACTGAAAGTGATTTAAATGGAATCTGAATATCATTTCTTTTCCTTTATTGATCCATTTGTGTGTCTGTCTGTCTAATGAAGAACAAAGGAGGGGCTAAAAAATAGTCCTTTTGGAAGTACAAGTGAAATGATATAAAGTAGCTATCCCACCAGCACACGTGTTGCCAAAGAGATTAAATTCAAACGAGTCGTGCGTGACATGCACAATGATGAATACACATCTTACTTCCCTTGGTGCTCCTGAGGATCAGTTAGTTACACATGAAATGGACTATTTTGGATAGAATACTGCAGGGCCCAATAACTCCACTGAAACTTTAAAGTAAAAATAGCAAATAAAATGAGTGAAGGTGCAACATAAAATGATGTACACATTCTGCTGAATTAATTAAATTCTAATTGAATTACATGCAGCAAGAGAAATTAGATTATTTTTGAAGCACATTCCAGGTAAACCTAATGAAGTTCTATCACTGCAAAAGGCAGAACTGGTCTCGACTTGGCTGCTGATACATTCCCTTGGAGTGAATAAGAGGTCAGGCTGATCTTGAGCCATTTCTTCCTTGAGCCAGACAAATAATACATTAACTTCAGAAAGACTGGCTGAAAAAAGATTAGGTCTTTCTTTACATTGATTGTAAAATAACTTATTGAGGCATTTAGTTATGTGTTTTTTCCCCTATATTTTTTCCCCCTAAGGTTTTGAGTTCCCTGGCATCAGAATAGTTTCTATTGAGAAGGGAAACAGAAGGGACTAAGACAATTCTTCCCTAAGGGTTTCCGGAATCCCATGAACGGTGTCATGTTACAGATAGGCAAGGCAGACATCAGCTAGAGGGAGGAGGGAATAAGTACCAAGTTAGGGGAAGATTCCCCAAGACTAGAAAAATTCCACAAGTGATAGAGACCCAGATCCACCCCCTCATTTTACTCTGGAGAGGGGTACGTTGCAGACATATAGGCAGAACGGTGTAGTAGACTGTTTAGTAAAACTATATCCCAAGAGTCAGAGCTCCCAACCTGTACCAATTCCTGTGCCTGAGGTGGCATAAAATCTGCAAAGCTTTTGGATTCCAAGGGACAGTGCAGGCTTGGAAAATATGCACACTGGTAGTTCAGTGTGTTTTGATATGCATAGGACTGAATTAGGTTTGGCCCTAAAAGAATGGGTGAAATTGGAAGGGGTGGGGTGGGGGCGGGAAGGGAGGGTTGGGGGTAAACTGGGAGTGGGGGAAGGGATTGGCTGAGAGAGAATTTCCACTGAGTTCCAGAGCCAAGAGAACTTGTAGTCAGATTTAATTTGTTTTGTGAAAATTTGTGGAACAAAAGGTCTCTATTTCTTCCACTCTTGGAAAAGGTTATTTCCATTTGGTTAGTGGAGAAGTCATTCATGAGTAAAGCATGTTACTTCCCTTAAAAAATCCCCTTTCCTACTCCTTTGGAAAATGCTTAAAATTTTATTAAGGGCAACGGGTATAGCTCCTTTGGCTTGGAGTGGGGGGTGGGAAATGAAGTCTGAGAAGGTGGGGAAGGGGCAGAAAAGAAAGTTTTATAAAGCTAAAAGATACTTAAATGATGTGATAAAGGATAAATGAGTAGATAAGGGATCATGAAGAATATATTTAGAAAAACAGAGCTATTCATACAACAATTATTTATGTTCTGAAACGAAACATATAAAATCAAAGGAGAGTGAGTTAAGAAACTTCAAAAGCTAGTCACCTAGCCATGAACAAATCGATGTTGTCTAATCTATATTCCACTTCCATAGCCAATACGAAGAGGGTGAGAAATGAGGCCCTTTGAAGAACAGAACCTGGTAGCTGCTGTGATACATATTTCATAAAATGTTTTCTTGCAGAGTGCTCTCTTCTGCACGTTCCCAGTGCTCGCTGAGATGTGCCAGGGAGAGAGATGAGAGGCGCCGGCTTCCCACTCCCCCACCCTTTCGTGCTTGGTGCACGAGTGTGTGGCTCCGCTGACAATCCCAGAGTGCATCTGCACATTTTCCCACTCGATATTTATGGAAATATTTTTCAAAAGGGTATGACTGGAAGTAGAGCGAGACTCCTGAACGACTTTGGGAGTCTTTAAGAGTAGAAAAGAAGGGGTAGAAATAGATGGGTTAATGAAGAAGAAACAAGGCTCCATCCTCCAGTAGTGTAAAAATTCCTTCAAGATATAAATACTGTGATTCAAGTCTAATAAAATTAGAAACTAAAAGAAATGAAAAGCATTACTCTTACCAAGGCATGCATGTCAGCATAGAGACCTAAAACTCCCAAATAGAGAAAATTAAATAAATCTGAAGGTATTTTCAGTGAGCCATTATATTAAACGTTTCAGCACTGTAGGGACAATCCTATGTCTACACCTCTTCAAAGATGAAAGAAATATAGACATAGAACTGTGTGCTCTGTGAGTTAGTAACCACAGATTACATGTGAGACAAGTGTAGGGAGACTTCTGAATTCTTCACAAATACTGTAAGGTAAGTGGAAACCATTGCTAACACCAAGAGGGTTACACAAAAAAATAATAACAATAATGCTAACTTATAGTATGCCATGGCCAGCTAAAGGCAGGTCATGAGGAGAAGATACCACATGTTCACAGCAGGGCATCAAGGAGAAGGGGCTGTCAGTTAGTCTGGGTCTTTGCATGCTGTATGGTTGTCGATGTCAAACTCTGTAGTCAACATGACAGCAATAACATAAGGGTTTGTGATCTTACATGTCCTGGTCTTCCTAGTGCATAGAGTGGTAACCCAGGAAATTCAGGCTTATGCAGGATCTCTGGTGAAAGTGAATATCTGGCTCCTGGGCTTATGAGGAGTACCAGATGAAAGACACCCTTATCCCCAATTATGTGACACAGGTGGTCAACAACTGGTGCTATTCTCCCTCTACAGAAATATGTGGAAGAGAACTGGTGAGAGAAATCTGTTGCAGAGAATGTGAATTTTACACAGCATATCTAGTTGTAGTAAGTGTCAGAAATCACCCAAGTATGCTGGTCAAGTTCCAACCTCCCTCACTCCTGGGCAGCAGAGGTCTTCAGAGTGTTTAGAAACCAGCAGGTGTTTAATCTGTGCATGCAGAGACAGATGCTGAGATCCAGCTGGACCGTGGAGCAAGTAGGAAGTTCAGCTAGCCTGCAAAGCAACCAAGCCAAATGAAGGGCCTGGGTGGGGTCCCATATTACACCAGCACAGATGGCCAGCACCCTACATCTAAATGCTTCCAACAGTGGAGATTTCACAGTGCTTCAATCCTCATCTGCATCTTTCATATGCATCTTTATTTTATATGCATCTTTTTGTTAGACAACCTAAACTATGTTCCTGCTGTAAGAACACAGTATAGAGTTCAAGTAGCACTGAAGTTTCTTGAATGGCATTTTAGAGAGAATGCTATAATTGACAAAGAGTTTATAACCTGGAAAATGCATTTGAAGGATAGAGTGATTATTAACTTTTTGGTTTGTTAGCATGTGAGTACTAAAGAGACATAATTGAAATTTGTATATTTTGAGTTTTAATGACTTTCTGGTAAACTCGTGTGTCCCGAGTGTACTAGTACACAAGAGATGGGGGTTATAGCAGTATGCTCGTCAGTGCCCAGCAGGATGCCATAGCTATTTCAGAAATGCAGATCATGAAAAAAAGGAGGATTTGTTACTCAAGAGCTCACAGAGGTGATGTTCTTGTTCCTGACCTCTACCTATTCAACCTTCTCCGTCTACTGGTTTAGCCTTTGTATAATCCCTGCTGAGAAGTAGGCTTTCCAACTCTGTCCCTCCCTTTGACGGAACTGGAAGTAAATATTCAAATATTAATTCCTAGGTTGACAACATGGAAAACAGCTTGAAGAAGAAGAGGAGGAAGAAAAAGAGAAGAAGGAGAGGAGAAGAGGAGGAAGGGGAGGAAGAGGCAGCGCAGACCCTGACGCTCATTTCTGCTGCTCTGCAGGCGGGCAGCAGGTTCAGGTCTCCAAAACTGCACAATTCATTTCTGAACCACTGGCAAGGTGTGCAAATCTGGAGGCTTTTCTTTCAAGTGCTGTAATTTGGGCTCTGGCTCCACACCCCAGTAAAGACTTGCCTTGCAGAGTCATACTGAGAAAGCAGAGACAAGCATAGAGAGGGCTTCCTGGGTACCACTGACCACATCAAGTCACCTCTGTCTAGGTCTCTGACTCAAACTCACTTTTGGACTATATTTATTAAACTCTGTCTGTCACATGGCATTATTCTGGGACTCGGCGCAATTTACAGATCAGCCCTCAGCAACCACCTGCTACTGTGAGCAGCTGATTTGTGGACCAACATATTTCTCCTGGCTCCTGTGCCCCCAGAGTGTTGAATTGGAGATGCAGGCAGCCAACATTTCCAATTCCCTGTTTCCAACTGGACTTGATAGATGATAAAGCAAGTGTTCGAAAGGCAGAGAGGAGAATTTCATAGTAAGTAATGAGATAATGGACTGTAAGATGCAGCCAAACTACTTTCTTCTCTGAAGCAAGATGCCTTGTCTAACAAGGCATTCTCTGTCTTTCTCTCTCTCTATTTTTTTAATGAAAGCATAATTGATTATACATGTTTGTGGGGTACAGAGTTGAATATCAATACCTGTGTCTGATGTGTGATAATCAAATCAGGATAATTAGCATGTTCTTTATTACAATACGTAATCATTCCCTGTGTTCATTAACCAATTTCTCCCTAACCCCCTCCCTCTCCCCCTTTCTCACCTCTAGTAACCACAGTTCTGTTCTCTCCTTCTTTTTTTTTTTTGTCTTTTGTCTTTTTTTTCCGTGTCCGGCAACGGATCGCAACCCTCAGTGTTGCCCCCGTACCGGACCGGGGACCGGCAACGGGATCGCAAGCCTCGGTGTTGCTCCCGCGCCTCACTCAGCCAGTGAGCGGGAGCCGGTCTGTATGTGGGATCCGAACCCTCGGGTGGGAGCGCCGCCGCGCTTCCCAAGCGGCGCACTATCCAGTGCGCCACCGGGCCGGCCCCCTGTTCTCTCCTTCTGAAAGTTCAACATGTTATTGTGATTATTGTTTGTATTTATTTATTTAGTTAGTTAGTCCCATTTATGAGTAAGGACATGCAGCATTTCTCTTTCTGTGCCTGGCTTATTTCACTTAATTTTCTCCAAGTTCATCCACGCTGCTGCAAATGGCAGAATTTCATTCGTTTTTATGGCTGAGTAGTATTCCATTGTGTATATATACCACATTTTCCTTATCCAGTCATCTGTCGATGGACATTTAGATTGGTTCCATATCTGGGCTATTGTAAATAGATCTTCAATAAGCATGTGAGTACAGATATCTCTTCCACATGATGATTTCCATTCCTTTGGGTATATAGCCAGTAGTAGGATTGCTGGATTATATGGTAGTTGTCTGTAGTTGTTTGAGAAACCTCCATACTGTTTTCCATAATGGCTGCACTAATTTACATTCCTCCAAGGCCCAACCCAACACCCACCTTAAGCAGTTCACCATTGAACATAGATCAAGGCCTTGATCTGTCCCGTTCAGGCAGTTTCTTCTTTCTCTTGTGCAGTTTATTCCTCTTGCTGATGTATCTTTATCAACTTCAGATTTCACGAGAATATAAACTTTTGAAAATAAGTTGTATTTCATCTCCTAGAAAGGAGATAGATAGAAGGACACATACAAACACATGGCATTTACATGAAGACTGCCTTGATGATCTCAGAGACACTTAAGAAAGTGAGGAAGGGATGGGTGTTAACCAAGAAGGTTCTCAGTGGAGAAAAAGGCAATGCTTCCAGGAAGCAGAGCTCTGGACTGTTCCACACGACCATACCATGGCAGACACTGGGCATCCAGAAAGTGCCCTGAGCCCCAAGGTCCTAGACACAGAGACTGTGACAAGGGAGGTCAGGCAGGTGTGGTCACCTCTAGGAGTCAAGCCAACCACCAGTAAATGGAAAAACTTACTATTTCCCTTATTTAAAAGAGTCTATAAACAACAACAACAAGATAGTGTCCAGGATCTCTGCATTACAAGAAGGAAAAGAGAAAAAAAATATCAAAACTATTTTTACTCACACATTGAAAGCTGTTTTCTGTAAACTTAACTTCAAAATGGAAATCAAGAGAAAATGTTCTTCCCTCTGTTAATTCTTTACATTGGAATATTGCTTTGCAGTGAAAATTGGCCTATTTTATTCTATCTATACAACTAACCTTTCTATAAACTTATTCTAGGTGGAAATTCATTTTTTTCTAGCCAGAAATGTTGTCATTTATGCATCTAAAAACTAGTTTTAGTAAAAAGAAATGACATTTTTTTAAAAACCTAAAAATAGTTCTGCCAATTAATTTTGAAAAAGCCCTAAGTCAAGGCACTGGTTTTCTGCTCATTCACAGCCCTAGGAATGTATGCTTTTGCAGCTGGGTTTCATTTTTTATTCTTTTCTTTGTTTTCTCTCTTTTTTCTTTGGCATCAGCCAGGATCTGCCTGCAGAGCTCTGTGAACCAGATCCTCCCCCTGGATCCAGGGGCAGACCACAGATTACTGATTCTAGGAAAACCTCCTTTCAGGTGTAATGCAGAGAACTCTCATTCAGATAAAGTAGATCGCTCCTGGACCTGTTCTTCCCCGAGATTCAGATCCATTCCAATCACATCTCATATCCAGATGCAATATCCAGGGAAGCATATGGAACCAGCTGTCAACCCTTTTCCTCCCTCCACTGGAGGAACCACCCTCAGCCTTCCAGCCCTTCTCAGTCTTCCTTCCCCATCCCTCTAGAAGCAGAATGGGCTCCGGTATTGTCTTGACCACTCAAAAACATCCTTACAACCTAGCTGATGTGAGAAGATAGCGAGGCAATATGCCATTTCTTCTGCATTTCAAAGACAGCAAAGAAAGTAGGAAAAAACAAATAAAAAGGAATGGTTGCAATAGCAGAACTTGACAATTTAGTGGAGGATGTATTTGAGGATAGAATCTTCCAGATACTGCTCAAAATCATACTCTATGGGCAGATATCTTGGGGCATCTAAGATGTGCCATGAAATGAAAGGGAATAAAATGTCCCTACTCAATTATTCTTTACTAAAAGAAATAAGTCATTTTGGAAATCTCAGATCTTATCATGTAGTGACAATAACGATAATCACAACTAACATTTATTAAGCACTTACTATGTGCTGGGCACTCTAAAGCCTTTACATGGATTAACCCTACAACAACCCCATAAGGTAGGTACTTTTATTATATCCATTTTGCAGATGGGAAAGTGAGGCTTGGAGTGATTTAGTAACTTGTGCAAGATCACACACCCAGCAAGTGGTAGAAATGTAATCAAAACTCAATCTAATTCCAGTATCTGATTTCTTAGCCACAAACCACACAGTCACATATAACCACAAATCCACACGCCACACACATGCACACAAACATGCCAAATACGTGTTGCATTCCTATATTCACATTACTACTTTTATTTTACTTCATTTTTTCTCATATACTTTGCCCTCACTAAGTCTTCACCTTTACAACTTTTACCTCCCTCTGATCCAAAGGCTATGAAATGATATGAGATGGGATGGGGGCTACGGAGGAAGAAAGGAGATGTAATCCATTCTGAAAAACCTTTATCTGCCTGTACTTCTTGAAATAACAGCTTCTTAAGAGCAGGGCCCATTCTTTGAATTATTTACTAAATCTGTATATCCACTTCTTGAGGTCCTTACAAAAGAAGAATAAAAAGGATGGATTGTACACCTGACTTTATGGAAGTTTATGGGGTTTTCCTAACAAAAGATTTAAAAATATTATGTGTTATTAGTTATTTCTAGAAAATAACTGTCTAAGAAAAGAAAGATCATTGATCTTAGCATGGAGAAAAATGATTTATCAGTAGGGTGATATACAAGGGGTCCTCAGGAAGTTCATGAAGAAATTTATATTATTTTTTAAATTAGATTTTTCCACAATTTTTAAGTACCCTTGTATATTACCTATATCAATGGATATTTATGTATTTGAACATGTGTGAAATAAGAGTAAATTTACCTGTATTTGAATGCCAGAATGCAAAACTCAGTTACTATATCAGCAAATGCAAATTTTCTTCAATGTACATATGAAAATAGAAAAAGTTGAGAGCACCCATGTTTAAAAGATGGGAGCAAAACATTGTCCTGCATTGCTGACAGCAGTGTAATCTGAGAAACAATAATGTTCATATTCTTTGACAGCCTCAGTGATCTTCTGAGGATTTATTATAAGGAAGTCATCCAACAGATGGAAAAACTAGACTTGCATCATGATTATTATACGTAATAATACTACACTGGAGATGACCTAAATATTATGATAACTTAATGGTTCATTAAGTTATAGAGCATCAACTTGATTGAATAGTAGACAGCTGTTTCATATCATTGCCAAAAGATTATAGAGAAATAAAAATGCTTAAATTTAATGCTGAGTGAAAAATGCCATAATAAAAATTGTTTCTGTACTTTGACTACAACTGCATGAAATTATTTTATGCATATTGACAAAGAATTTTTTCTTTTTTGCTTTTTGTGTACATTACAACTTTGATGGATCAATTAGAAATTCTTACTCTTGAATCTAGTCTCCTCTACTAAGTTAATCATGGAGTAACTTGGAACACAGGAAAAAAAAAATAAAATGGATGAAAAATATTTATGTGTGTTTGGGGAAACTGTGATGTTGGACCGACGAGCATATAGGCTGACTATGCCCAGCCTTCTCTTTAACCACATGGTGACATTTCACAGTCATGGTGTGAGGGCAATACTTGCTATCTCTCCACGTCAGATATGTTATGAAGATTAATCAGAAGATTGTAAGTTATTCTGAAATAATTGCATGAAAAAAAATCCTAGTTATAGAAAACATTAAATATTTATAAAATCTTTACACACTTTCCCCTTTTTTACTGGCTTTGGTTCTGTTACGTTTACTAAAATGATTTATGATCTCTGAGCTCTTTATTGTAATCTAGCTCAAATCCTTTCTGACTGTCGCACAGTATGAGTAGGTCAGAAGTAACAATAGTGCTTCATGCATACAAAGTAGTGCCAGTTCTCTGAATACAAAATTGCAGATACGATTGAAAAAAATTGAAAAGAAAAACTGCCTTGAGGGATATGTGTTTCCGCCTATCCGAACATTTGGCATTATCTAATGTGATAGGTCAAGTGTTGTACATTTGGTGTGATCTACCAAAACAACCACTAATACCTTGTAATTTAAATTACAACTTCCTCAGAAAGACGCAATATTCTACAGTAAACCAGAGTCTTCCCACTGGTTTCTGTGGAGAGAACTATCCTCATTTTGCAGATGAAGAAACTTAAGCACATACCTCCGAAGAAGCTTGCCTATACTACTAGTAATAATAGCTGAAATTTATTGAAATCATACCATGTGACAGGCATTTACATAGCATGTTGCAGGTACTGAGTCATTTCATGTTCACAACAACCCCCTGAGGAAGGTACCACTATTAACTTCCAGGTTTCAGATGAGGAAACAGCTAAAGAAAGCTTAATACTTTGTTCCAAGTTTCAAGCTAGGAAGACAAATATCTCAAATTGCCCATAACATGAGCTTAAAAAGTTTTAGGACTGTAGAGCATTTTGTAAATACGTAGTTTAGAAACCATAACCTACCCTATGTGTAGAGGGATGGAGAGTTTGGAAGATTAATGGTGACATATCTGAGGCAACAGCCAACATAGCTAAGAGAAAAATGTATGAAACTTATCCAGTGTCCTCATATTCAGTGAAGAAATTCCTAAAATATCATATGGCTTTTCCAGCTATTAAATTCTGTCCCATAACACACAATATAGAATCCTACATTTAACGTCATTTCAGTATATGTAAATCATCTAAGTATGTAAAGATTGTTCCTTTGGTATCACTGACAGTATTCATCATAATTATCATCAAAAATTAATATACGTACTTATTTCATATCCTTGACTCTGACCTTCTCTCACAGCTCAGATCTAATCTACTTGCAGCAAGCCCTGTTGATTCTATTCTAAAACATCTCTCAATTGCATCTCTTATTCCCACCACAACGGCCAGCACCCTGGTCCAAGCCACCGTCCTCTCTAGATCTAGATTCCTGTGACTGTGTCTGGTCTTCCAGCTCCCCAAACTGTCCCCCTTCAATCTGTTCTCTGTAATACAACTAAAGGAATCTTTAGGGAATGCAAATCACCACATGGAACTCCTTGGCTTAGAAACCTCTTCTCACTCTGACCTCCTGCTTTTTCCTCACTGGGCTCCAGCCACTCTGGCTCCTGGACAGTGCTTTCTGACCCAGGCCTCTAGGCCTTCTTCCAATCCCCCTGCGCACAATGCTCTCTGCTGGCTCTTCTTTCCTTGGTCTGCAGATGTCAGACAGTCTAAATAGCACCACCTTGGAGAAGCTACTTTTCCTCTCCCCTCCTAATTTAAGACCCTGCTATCATTATTCTCTACTGCTGCTCCTGTTGATTTCCTCTAAGGCACTCGTCACAACTCATAATTATTTGATCCATTAATTCACTTACTTATTTATCATGTGTCTTCCCAACTAGACACTCGGTTCCATGAGAAATGGGGTTGGGCATCGCCTGCACTAGTTGTATCTGGCCTGCCTAGCACCTCGCCTCTCACCCAGCAGATGCTTGATAAATACATGATGAATGGATCAATAACAATCTAGTGAAATATTAGAAAGGGGCAATAAATGCGTTGAGCAGATATTGCTTAATCATTTATTTTCACGAAAGTTGAAACACTAAAATCCAAAGATAAAGTTTTAAAAGTAGCCTATTACAGCACTTATCCTGTGGCAGGTTATTTTCTAAACATTTGACATGAATTAATCTCTCTAATCTTAACAAAAGTCTCTAAGGAGAGTGCTATTTGTATCCTTCTTTCACTGATGAGACACAAGGCCCGGCAAAGTCAGCAGTGTCTCATTAGCGAGGGGAGTGCTGGGGCTGTCATCTTGCAAGGCTTAACCACTAGCTATTCCACCTCTCCAGGTAAAATACCGGTTGTATATGCTCTGAATTTATTTTTTTAAAACGTTCTAATCCAGTATCACTTCTAACTCAGTGTTTCCATGGCCGAATGTTAGTAGAAATGTCTATTGGGAATTAAATCAAACAAACTGAAAAACAAAGAAGAGCTATCATCCATAGGCAGTAGCCCAAGAGCCACTCCAGGCCACTGGAACCTGCCAGGCCTTTTCCCTCACTGATCCATCCGGCCGAGAGCATATGTGATGATATTAACAAGGTCACATATTAACTATGCATTTTCTCCAAAATCTCATCAAATTACAGATGTCATCTGGCTTGGTTTGTCCCATCTCTGGTGCACTGGCAAATGTCGCATCTTAGAAACATGGAAATATAGAACCAGCTTGGGGTTCTAGTTATGAGGCTGCCCGCCCTCAGTGTATCTGGGAAAGTTCTAATATTTTATTAATGCTAATAAACTCAGGAAGAACAAGGCTATGGGCTTACCTTGTACAACCCAAAGAAGAACACTCAGGATATGCTCACAAATACACAGAGCCAACCAGAGTCAAGTTCTTGCTTCTCCTAAAACTTTCTCAAGAGCAAAAGTTGCTCATTTTCACCTTTCAGAAAAATTCCAATGAATATATATCACACATAAAATAATACTACATATACATAAGTATGTGGCAAGAAAAAAAAACACTATATATGAGTAAAAAGAAATGTTCACAATTTTGTATATAGAATTGATATCTTTCCCCAAATAATTGTGTAAAGTTGAGACAGCACAGAAAGAAAAGTGACACATTACTCCCTGGAACGATAGATTTTAGCTAGCACTTTAAAATCAGTAGTCAGAAAGAAAAACCTGAGTGCTTTATTCTGTAAATACCATTTTTCTTCTTGTTTTCTATAAATAAGTGGGTTCTTAATTTTTCTCTTAACATACATGCACATGCCTGCAAGTACTTACTTATATATCTGTGTATCTGAAGACATGTAAGTTTGTGCAAATAGTTTCTTTTGCAGTAAAGATTCTGGAGCATGGTAGTAAATATTAGAAGTTGAGCACATGATACACTTCCAGCAATTCTTTTGTTCATGATTCCTGGTTGATCGAGTTTTGCTTCATTATAATTTACTGTTCATTCATCTTACCACCATCTATTTTGCACATTGTGTTGAATATTGAGTTATAGAAATAGGTCAGAAGCCATAAAGAATAGCATTTGTAATTGTAACTGTCATTTTTAGTGTTTAGGTTTTTAGTGATACCTTGAGAATACATGGAATTTTCTGAAGTGTTCCTGAGATGCAATTTCAATACACACACTTGGATTCTACCCAAGAGAAGGGAAGGAAAGGTTTGTAAATAAGCATTTGGGGCTTTCATCTGGTTTAGCACCTTTCAGTGGTTATGACAGGTGACCTTGGGACATCACCTGAAGCAGGTCAACCCAGCCTGAGCCTGGCATTAACAACACAGGGACCTGAGACCTCAGCCAGAAGGAAAACAGTAGGGGGCTTCAGGTCCTCTCCTTTCCAACATGGGCATAGTTGTTAATATTTTATTTTTCTTTTCTCTAAAGAGAGAGAGGGATATAAAGGTTCCAGAAGTACAGGGGGGACTCTTGCACACCCTGTCTGGAGAGAATTATTACCCAGCACTTCCATGATTTTATCTTTCAAACCAGGTCAATAAAACTTAAGTCTTAGCCTTTGAGACCAAAGGGTAATTATATATTTATTAAAGATCATGAGATTCTGAGAGATTAAGTGACCTTAAGAATCATGTAGTCTAACCTCTTCATTTTAGAGTTGAGGAAAATAAAACTCGGAGAGGCTATGTGAATAATCCAAGATCATAACTGGCTAGCCACAAAACCAATCCTGGAGCCTAGATACCCTAACTCTTAATTCAGATGTCATCTCTCAATGTCACCCAGAGTTTTTGGTCTTTGAGAAATCAAGAAATACCCTGAGACTACGAATCCCTCCAGAGACAAATCTCATTCAAAAGGTGACTTTATTCAGGTCTGTGATTTGGGTTTCTGCTCAAGATGTATTTGTGGAAGCCACTTTGCTATGTATATGACTGACCACTCTACCTCCTGAAAGACAGTGGCAGGCCTGGCCAACATTGCGTACCCTGAGCCCACCAAACAGTTCCATCACAGTCCACTTACAAGGGGTTCCTTAGTCAATCTAAAAGCAAATGCCTCCAGAATTGACATTTCGACACAGTTTCCAGAAATTCTCACTGATGGAACAAAACTGGTCGTTCAGTTCAAGCAAATTGTTCCAGAGAATGGCAAGATATTTTGTCAACGGATGGGAGCTCAGTGTGGGCTACATGTTATCAGTTCAGTAGTGTTTTCTATTTTAATTCTGGGTGTCTGTAATTCTTCATAAAGAAGACCAAGGATTATAGAGATGTGTCGAGTCCAAAATTGGCATTTTTCCAAAGTCCTAGCATTGAGAACAGCAAGGCACAGGAAGGAGTCACCTCTTTAAAATGCACATAGGCAATTTCTTTTCTTCCACTTATTAAATACCTTATATGTTTGTGTAGAACCCATCTCCTTGGTAACTCTGTACCAAAAAAAAATCTGTCATTTTGAGATAGCAGGTGCTCAGTTTCCCTGAGTTCTGGTTTCAGGACACACCTCTGGATTTCAAGCCACTCCCTGAAGTCTCAAGCCCTTCCTCTAGGCCCTTCCTAGAGGAGAGTTACTGTTGCTTGTCAGACCTATTTTCGGTACCAAAATGGGAAGATTGAGACCACAAGGGGTGGGCTTATGCAAATCCAGTATCTGAGCATGCTCAGTAGAAGTAATTTATACAGGCTTATACCACCCCAGTGTCTGAGCATGCTCAGTGGAAAGGAGTTTATCCTTTGAATGACCTTCCACTAGGGGTGCTAAAGAGCACAGATTATTATCAAATATGTTCAGTGCATGTGATAGAATTTGACAAGTTAACAGGCCCTAAAAGGAAATCAACTGAATGTGTGCAAGACTGTGTTACGTAACTGGGAGCCACCTCACTTGAATATTCATTAGATAGTATGAATATTTATTAGATCATGAAACTATAAAAGCTGAATCCTGGCAGAATGTGGGGCTATTGCTTAGTCTCTCTGGGGCCAGCCTGCACTCTGCCTGTGGAGTATTTCTTTCTTTTTGTATCAAACTTACTTTCACTCTCTTGAACCAACCTGCACTCTACTAAACTTTAAGTGTGTATTTCTTGCTTTTGTATTAAGCTTGGTGTGGGTCCTGCACAGTCTCTGGAGTCAGGCCACACTGTCTCTGTGAAATCTGTACCTCTTATTCATTACATTAAGCCTGTTCTAACTTTCTACTGTGACTCTGTTCTTTAATTCTTTCCTGTGGTGAAGTCAAGAATGTGGTAAGAGGATGGGGTGGATTGAGGTCAGCCATTTTTGATGGTCAATTCTACTCAACAATAAAGTGATGTAGTTAAAGTAAAGTGTAAACTTTGGGTTTAATTTACCTATTAATTTAGGCAAAAGTGAGATTTTTTTCCTTTAAATCTTCTGAGTAATTGCTTTCACCTTCCACTTTAATTGAACCAGGAGACATAGCCAGAGAAGTGTTTCTCTCAGACTTTTATCTTTAGTTCATAGGTAGATATTTATTATACAACATAAATGAAAAATAATACAATAAAAAAGAAAGGCCTTTGAGAATAAATCCTATTCAAACTACCAATTACCTAGCATCTCATCTGGAAGTGAAAGCTGATCTTTTTTCCAGCTATTAGATGGGTTTGCTACCGCCAGCTAGCTGTCTAATTTCCTCTCTCCCATCACAGTCTCTGTTTCTATCTAATTTCCTGCTTTAAGTCCACAGCCTTGGACTCCCACTAGTTGATAAATGTTCCAAAATTTTCGTTGTTCTTCCCTGTGCTCTATTCATCACTAAACCTCTATTGGGTGTTGGGTATTTTATTTCAAAGCCAGCTCTTAATTATTTGGATGCCAATTAGCCAGGGTCTAGAATTAACCACACTCTGCTTTTTCTCCTTTTCTTTCCTGCCGCCTGCCTTTTGGCCACAGCACAGCTTGTTAGTTCCTTCATGAGGGAATGAAGGGCAGGGTTGAGGTAGGTATAAAAGCCTGGATACTCAAATAAGCTCATTTTGTTATTTGTTGGAAGCTCTGGTTAAAAGTTTGGCAAGGTAATGTATTAAAAACACACAATAACAGTAAACTTTCTTTATCATGCATATCTCATTTATCCACACTCTCCCAGATTCCCACTGCTTGGGGTAAATTGGGAGCTGGCAGAATTGCACTTGGTACCTTATACTGTGGCAGGAAAAATAAAGTTTCTCTGACATGGAAAAAGCTTGTTTAATGAGCAGCTTTGCTTGGTACTAAATTCTTTCATATCAGCAAGCACAGGGCATTCAGCCATTGGAAATCTAAAAGCCGCGTTGTCACACTTTCACCACAGCTGAGCTGCAATGGTACTAGCTTACAATGGAGTTTGTGTTTTTGTTGCATTTTCATTTTTTTCCTGAATCAAATGAAAAAAAGGAAATGAAGGAATTGAAGTAGAGATGCTCTTATACTGGACATGCAAAAATGCCATGCTAAATATTCTCTAAAGAAATGGTGGGGATGTCTTTGAAGATAAAAATTTACATGGATAATTTAAATGTGATTCCATATGAGAGGTGGGTTGGCTGAAATGATCCTTAAAGAGGTTCATTAAGGAGGCATTTTTTAAAGTGGAGAAAAATATTGCCAGACAGCACTGGGTTCAAATCTTTGCTCTGCAACTTACTAGTAGTGTGACCTCAAGCAACACAGATAATCTCCATGGGCTTCTTTTTTTTCAGTGATAAAATTACAAGGATGACCACTCCCAATGGTATTGTGAAGATTAGATTAGACCAATATAAAAAGACCTTAATATAGTGTCTAGATCATGTGTTTTCAAGGTCCCTTTCAACTTTCTAAAAACAGAAGTGCCACAGACTATAACTTGTACCTCTAAATAGTTCCTCTGAACATCTAATAAAACAAGGCATACTAATGCTTATCATGGTAAATCAGGGGATAGATACAAGAAACAGGTGTTAAATTAATTTTGCCTAGTCTTTGGCTTTTTGACAGCTTATAACTCTAAATCTCTTTTCATTGTTATAATTTTTTGTCTATTTTTAACTGCTACCCTTTCTGCTTTTAAAACAGATTTGAAATCATTTAAAATAAGAAAATGTATGTATTTCTGACAGGTCTATTGAAAACTTAAATTAAAAAGAGAGTTTAAAGGACAGCAGAGGGAAAAAAAAAAAAAAGATTACCATACCAGGAATTAGAGATAATCATCTAGTTACTGCAGTTGAGGCTTAAGTTGAACAGTGAGAGTCCTGGGAGCAAAGGCGAAAGGGCTCTTTTCACTATTAAATTCTTTAAGACCCTTACTGGAGAAATCCTGCTTGTGTGGTTTCACTGTGGAGTCTTCCAAGGGATGCTGCACCTTTCCTGGAGCTTCAACTCCCCCATCACCCTTGATCACCAATTTTTCTCCATTCAGGTCTTAACTTTTAACCTGCAATGAATTTATAGTTTGAACTCTTATTCATTATTTTGAATTATCTTGAGAAAAGGTGAGAATTACATGTAAGCAGAAAGCACACACCAACAAACTCATGTTCAAAAGGACTGAAATGTGCAAAAAAAAAGGGCTGGTAAACTGTAGGAATAATATGGCCAAATCTTTCCCTCCTAAGTTTATATACATAAACATAAGGGAATTCCCTACCTTTGAGAACATTATAAGCATCAACATGCATCTGTCTGCATGCATCAGCATGTATCTCTGAAGATAAAATATATTCTTATCTACTCTTGGAATGAGTTTGAAGTGATTCTCTGTGATGAGGGTGGTTGACTGACATGGCCCTTAAGGACATGGTATTTGTATAAAAGTGGGTGGAGTTTCAGGACTTATCTAGATAGCTCAGGCTGCATTAACTTGGTCTCAGCTAACTCTAATTACAGCATCATTTCTTGTCACCCGACATAAAGGGTTAAAGAAAAGTTTTGCTCCAAATATAACTTTTTGGGTTTTTGGAAATTTCCACATAATTGGAATTTCACCTAATTGTACCCATTGCCTATTATTCTATGCTAGGCACTGTGCACAGTGGAAAATCATCTTTGTGTTTATTGTCAGTGAGTTATCCCAGAAGAAATGGAGAGATGCTCCTGATTTGGGGGCTCACATGAGCCAACCTGAATCTAGAAGCTGGAGTGGTCCTTTCTTTGTGCTGTGGCCATAAGTTGCTATTTTTAATGCCATCTGTCTTTTCTGGTTTCTATTTCAAAGTTTATCCTTCTCAATATATGACCTTATTATTTTCACAAAGACTTTCATCATATTCAATGTCCCAATTCATTTTATCTCTTTTCTCTTCATCAGTTATACACTCAATTTATTAAGCTACAATAGTAAAATATGTAAATTACTTATGTGATTCAAATTGGACACCTACAAAATAGAAGCCACAGTGGTCTAGATGTCCCTCAAAAAATGTGTGCCTATTATTTCCTCCTGTAAAAGTGAGCATAATATTATGTTTCTTATACATTTTAGGTAAACTGCCAGGATTATTGAGATTATATTGGGTAGTTCCCATGGGCACTTCACAATATACCAGATGGTGCTGAATAAGTATTACATGGTAAAGACCTTTTAGTACAAAATCATTGTGTATTAGACAGCATTATTGTAACTAGATAATACTATGTAAACCCTTTTGCTCTCTAAGAAAGAAAATATTGTTACTGATGAATTACTTCACATCATCTTGTATGTAAGCATTCCATTTTAAATATTAAAAAGGTAGAATATTTATGCTGTATTTATTTTAATGACCATTAAGCAATATCTGCCTTATTTTAAACCACTCTGTGTTTTGAGGTCGGTCATCACATAGCTTTGTTAACATCTTTCACTCCAACACAAATCTGAAGGTCACCTTAAGTTATTTTTGAGAAACGTTTATCAAAAAACAATGGTTTATTATCTCTGTAGTTGAAGAAGGATCCATGTCTGGACTCTGTAGCAAAACCCACCCAAAGCATATCTATCCCTAGAAGCTGCTGTTTTCATTCCAGGGTTTTGCATCTACATCTTGCCATGTGTGTCAATAAATGAGCGGTAAGCAGTGCACGGTGGTGCGCTGTTTGGCTGTACCGGGAGAAGAGGCTCATTAGCTGCCAGCCCCGTTCCTTCCTGAAATGAGTTCTGCTCTGTTTACCCAGTAGATCTGTTACTTTCTCTACATGTGAAAGTGTTCATAAGAATGCAGACTCCAGGATTCTTTCAATAATCTGTTTTGAAGACGAATAATCCAATTTAAAAGTGGACAAAAGATTTAAACAGACATCTCACAAGACACATAAAGGGGAAAGAAGCATATGAAAAGGTGCTCCACATCACTAATCAAGAGAGAAATGCAAATTCAACCATGAAGAGCTACCAGTATAACCCACTAGAATGGCTAAAGTTATAAAGGCTGATGACAATGAGCGTTAATGACGATTCACAGCAACTGCAACCCTCGTATGTTGCAGGCGAGAATGCAAAATGGAATACACACACTGGAAAAACCTTGTAAAGTTAAATATACATTTCCCACAGGAACCAGCAATTTCTACTCCTAGGTATTTACCCAATAGGAATGAAAACGTATGTCCACACAAAAATGTACATGTGAATGTTCATAGCAGCATTATTCATAATAGCCAAAAACTGGAAACAACTTGAATCTTCCTCACGGGGTGAATTGTGAAACAAATTGTACTATACCTATGCCATGGAACACTACTCAGCAATAAAAATGTGTGAAAAAGTAGTGCATACAGTGACATGGATGGATTGCAAAAATATTATGCTAAGTGAAAGAAGTGGGACTTCATTTATATGAAATTCTGGAAAAAGCAAAACTATAGTTACAGAAGGCAGATCAGTGGCTGCCTCAGTCTGGGGGTTCGAAGGGGAGACTTTCCGCAAAGTGGCATGAGGAATCTTTTTAAGGTGATGGATATATAGTGCATCTTGATTTTGGTGGTTGTGTGATTGTCTACAATTACACAAATTTATCAAACTGTATACTTAATGTTGATGAATTCGTTGTATGTGACTAATAATTTGATTAAAAACTTTTTACTCTAGACTGTTGTTTTGACTTTTTGTATTTATTATAGAGTAATAAAGTTGACTCCAAATTATTGACCCTTGTTACCAAGAGAACCAATTCTGATAATCTCAGAATACCCCTCATTCCATGACTGTTCCCAGGAAACATGCCATTTCTTTTCCTTCTATTTATGTTTTCAGAATGCAGTTGCTGCAAGTGTCCATTTCTGTTATTTTTTTCTGTTTGTGCTACACCATAAGCAGTGAGTACATCGTCACTGGAGGAATAAGCTGCTCTACAAAAATGAGTGACCTTTCTCTTAAGAAAATGTAGTCAGAATCCCTTACAAGACTCTTTTGAAAATGTTTGTACTGATAAAGGTGATAATATTTAGAATCAAATACATGCAAATAGGGTTGCTGGTAGGGCAGGGTATAAAACACTTACCTCTCACTCATCTGACACAGGTCTGAGAATGACCATCTTATTTCAATAAAGAAGAGTGAAAAGTACATGAGGCCTGAGATAGAAGAAGGAGGATCATTTTTTCAAGTTATAGAGTTTGCATGTACAAAGATAAACCTTTTCAAATTAGAATGGGCTGCCTTGTGAAATAGCCTCCCTTCACTAGAGATAATGAAGCAGAAGCTGTATACACATGTGTGTAAATGTCACGGATGTCATCTCAGCATCAGCTGAGAAGTGAGACTACTTGATCTCTAAGGTCTCACTCAATGCTGAGATTCTATTAATCGACTAAATCAATCGTGACCTTCTCATCTGCAGTTTCAGCAAAGTCCTGGGTCAAAATCTAGACTGCACAGGGAACAAGCCAGGGTTCACAGACCGTTTGCTTGAACAAGTTTGAGAAGTTGACCACAAAGAACAGAAAGAAAGTAAGAATGCAGTGGTAAGTGTCACAGGATCTGAACAGGGCCTAGAGAAACTCCTTCCCCCAATTTTAAGAACGTGGGTTTTGAAGACAGCAGGAAGGATGCAAGTTGAAAAGGGAAAACTGAAGTGACAGAGAGAAAGAAAATGAGAGGATGTCACGTAGGTTCCTGTTTATGAAGTCGAGGCCCTGGATGTTTCCTACCTTTTCAGTAAAGTAGGAAGAAAAGTCTTCTGAAAACAGGGGAAGAAGATGAGGCTGAGTGTTTAAAGAAATAGACAATGGAGAACGGGTGAATGAGAAGATGTCTGGGCAGACACAAGAGTCAACATAAAAATTAAACATCTCGGATGGGTTAATCACATGTTCTGTGTCTCCCCTGGAAACTCAGAAAAAAGAAAGCAGACAGAGGGCGGATGGACAGTAACGTTTACTCCAGTCTTAGCTAAAGAAAGATCAAGGGGAAAGAGAGAATTTCAACGCTGGAAAAGAGCAGCTTTAAAGCAATAAATTTTGAAGTTCCAGCGAAGCCAGAAAGGTTCAAGGGTGTGGGGTGAAGCAGAAGATGCTCAGAGATCACAGTGAAGGACAACAAAAGCACTCCAGCAATTACCAACATTTGATGGCATTTTACATAATTTTTGCCGACATGATTTTATTTAATTGCTGCAACAACTCTGTGAGGTATCATTATCTCATAATTTTCAGATTAGGAAACTGAGGCTTAGATCAAATGACAGGCTAGGTAACAAGGCTCATGTGGTGAGGCTGGGATGTGTACCAAGTGTTCAAGCACCAAACAATTCCACAGTTTCCCCTTTAACTTTTCTTTCTTCTCTGTGTTTAGTGCCCAGTGGAAGGGACAGAGTGAGAGAGAGAAGCAGCAAACTTGTTATGACAGAGATTGTCCTGTTTCCCACGGTGTCTTTAGCATCCAGTGCATAGCAGGTACTCATTAAATATAACATAAATGAATTAACAGAGAGGTAGCACCAACCCTAGAAGGAAAACTTTTCCATGAAACAGCCTGAAAAACACTGAAATGTGATTGAATTAAACACTTCAAGTTAGCCGTTCCTTTATAGTACACAAACCACCACGCCCAGGTTTTTACTTCCACATTTTTCAATCTTTTCATTACATTTTTAATTGCATTATGTGATCCAACTTCAAATTTCTCTTCTCTATTTTTGTTTTAAAAATAATTCGTCTTCAGAGATATAACTTACAGCAAAGCTACAGTTTAGAAGGGATTAATATTATGATATATTTATCTTTTGCATTTAGCATGGGGTGGATGCTAATGCACTACCTAAACAATGTAAATTGTCAAGTGTCTTTCATTTTGGTGTGTGTTGTTTATTCTATACACTTTAGATGATAGTAAATGTGGCTTGAATTAAATTAGTTACAGTCACTGCATACAATCAATACATATTTCATGTCCCCAGAAGAAGGACTTTATTTTTATAAATGTCCTCAAGATTTTTATTTACTGCAAAGTTACAAAATGCTGACCACACTTTCATTCAATCTATAATCCAGTGGCCTTCAAACTGAGCTACGTATGTCCATGGAAACTTTACAAAGGTTTGCAAGCACGGTCAGTTTGAAGGCAATCAGTTTGGATTATCAGCTTCTGTACATATGCTTTCCTAAACAGATCTGCCTCAGAACCTGTGGTTAAGCAGCGTGCCAGCTCTCCCTTCTTGCCTCTTTCATAACTCCCTTTCTCCCACTTTATATGAGAGAAGCATACCTCTTACCCATACTGCCTCTCCCTATGGCAGGCAGAGAGCCCTGGGATGTAAAGAGTACTCGGCAGCACTACACAAAAGGACGGTTTGAAATGCAGGTACTTCTTTTATCAAGGCACCAAGACTGTCTCTCAGCTGCATATTCACATTATTTTAAGGAGAAAGTAAAAATTTCCATTTTACTTCCAACGGATATACATTAAATCTTCAAATAAAAAAGAAACACATATTGGGAGTAAGTTTATGTTTTAAATTTTCTTTCTTTTTTTTTTTTTTTTCCTTTTTATCTTTTTTCGTGTCCGGCAACGGATCGCAACCCTCACTGTTGCACCCGTACTGGACTGGGACTGGCAACGGGATCGCAACCCTCGGCACTGCACCCGCACCTCGCTCAGCCAGTGAGTGGGAACCGGTCTGTATGTGGGATCCGAACCCTCGGTGGGAGCGCCGCTGCGCTCCCAAGTGGCGCACTATAGCACTGCGCCACCGGGCCGGCCCCTTAAATTTTCTTTTTATTCAGACTTAAATAAGAAATATTCTATTAACTTTTTAATGTTTTTAACTTTAACACTTTTATTAACTTTAGCCAAATATTTATTGGATATGATAAATCCATATTTAACTTTTCACTTGGGAACAATTCTGTCATTTTCTCACCAAATTCTCTACCTATTTATTCATTCTTATTACTTGTAAGATTTGAGTTAAGCCATCAGAGTTATTGTGGTACTTGGGGGAAAATGTGAGAAGAGAATTTCAGAGGTAAGATTAAGAACCAACTGAATTGCTCATATAGCGCTGTACAAATCTCAAGTTCAAAGGGCACTCATGTGACATAAAGAATGCACCCCGCTGTCTAGTTTCAGTGTCTGTAAAATACACCATCCAACTTAAGGTCTGGTGGTGAACTCCAGAGGAAATAACTGTTGTTAAATGTTGTGTGGACTGTAAAATACTGTGAATACAAGTATTTTCATTCTAGAGTAAATAGAACAGAATAAAGAGTATTCATTAAAATCACCACTCTGTCCTTGATTCCTCTGTCACCTCACCTTTTCTCTTTGTTGACATTGTTACTTTCCTTCTACTTTCATTTGTCAACCAACAAGTGCTCAGTGCACACCTGCTGTCTGGTCAGTGCCCCCTTCTCCTTTCTAACAGCTGTAGGACCTTCTCTTCCTCTACAAATCTTGCCTTTATCTTTTGTCCCTGCAGATAGGTGATGGCTAGCTTTGACATACCACGCCTGGGGCACTATGACAAACTCATCAATGAAAAATTATGGATAAAGTTGCACCTGAGAGACTCAGCTGGACCAGCCACAAGGTTTGAAACAAAGTTGTATCTCTGAACACAGTAAAGAATGACCTTAATGGTGATGCTTAAGGTCAAGGCTAGCCTCTTTAATTGCACGTATGCTGTAATTCTATTTCATGGAAGCAATGATATCCTCAATCCTGCTTCTTTTTTTTTTTGTCTTTTGTCTTTTTTCCGTGTCCGGCAACGGATTGCAACCCTCAGTGTTGCCCCCGTACCGGACCGGGGACCGGCAACGGGATCGCAAGCCTCGGCGTTGCTCCCGCGCCTCGCTCAGCCAGTGAGCGGGAACCGGTCTGTATATGGGATCCGAACCCTCGGACGGGAGCGCCGCCGCGCTTCCCAAGCGGCGCACTATCCAGTGCGCCACCGGGCCGGGCCAAATCCTGCTTCTTTAAACAATCATTTCACTCTTTCAGTGGTCAAAAATTTAATTCCTCATAATGGCACCCACAGTGTTCTGCAGTTATGCAGAAATGCACTTCAGGCTACAACCCATTGCTCCATTAGAAAATGTCTGCAAAGCACCTGCCAGAAAAAGCAGCACATCGTAAATACTATTAGTTCCTGTTTTATATCAGCACAGAACTGTGCTGGCAATAAAATCAGCTGATTAATGCTCAGCATTATCTGAGGCAATAGCTGAGAGTTTCTAAAAGAGAACTGTGAGTTTAAAAGTCGACTAATAACCTGATGCATCTGTTTGGGAAGAACAGTCTGGATACCGAATTAGAAGTAACTAAAACAAACACCTTCTGTGCCAAGTGACTTCTACATATCCCCAGTTTTAGATTTGCATGGCTATTAAATGCAGCAAATTATGTGTCTCTTAAGTCAGAGGGGGCAAGAGGAGACACCTTACCTGTAGAAGAGCAAATATAAGGATTACATTGGACTTCTCTTTAGAAACCATGCAAGCAAGGAGAAGGTGGAGAGAAGCATTTAAAACTGTCAAAATGAACGACTTCTCTCAACATTTCTCTTTAATTTTCTGCAGTTTGAATGACATGCCTAAGTGTAGATTTTTTGGCATTTGTCCTGAGCTTCCTTGATCAGTGGTTTGGTGTTTGTCATCAGTTTTGGAAAGTGCTCAGCCATCATTAGTTCAAATATTTGTTGTTCTTTTTTCTCTTGCTTTTCCTTCTGGTATTTCCATTACATTTACAATATAACTTCTGTACTTGTCCCACAGTTCTTGGATATCCTGTTCTGCCTTTTTCACTCTTTTTAATCTTTGCATTTCAGTTCTGAAAGTCTCCACTGACGCATCTTCAAGCACACTGATTGCCATGTCCAGTCTACTGATGAGCCCATCAAAGGCATTTTTCATGTATATTACAAGGCTTTTGATTTCCAGTACTTCCTTTTGATTGTTTCTTAGCATTTCCATTTCTCTGCTTACATTATGCATCTGTTTTTGTACGTTGTCCACTTTTTCTATTAGAGTCCTTAGTGTATTAATCACAGTTATTTAAAGTTACTGGTTAGATAATTCCAAAATCTCTGTCTTATCTGAGTCTGGCTACGATACACTGTCTGGTCATAAACACTGTTTCTTTAGATGGTGTTTTTAGCATGTCTGGCAATTTTTTGTTGAAAGCCAAACATGATGTATCAGATAAAAGGAACTGAGGTAGAGAGGCCTTTAGGTGAGGTTTTATGTTTAGGAATTGGGCTGTGTTCACCATCTGCTGTAGCTATGGTGTCAGAGACTGAAATTTCTTCCAATGTTCTTGTTTTTGTCTCCACTATCATCTCTGGGTGTTCCTAGAAACTCCTTGAATAGGGTCTAAGGCTTGCAGTTATTTTAGCTTTAATATTCTGTTATTATACAGGAGCCCTACTGGTATGCTGGTAAGGTGTCAGGGGAGGGGAAGTGTTCTGCAGTGTTATGGTTAGGTCTCAGTCTTTCGTGAGCCTGAGTTGTGTATTTCCCTTCCTCTTTGTGACAGGTTAGAGGGGGCTGGACTTGAGTTTTTCCCAGGTGGGTTGGGCTTTGCTAAAACCCCAGTCAGACTTTGGTAAAATAGATTCCCTCTATGGCAGGACTTGCTAAAGAGAACAGAAAGTGTCAGTATATTTCATAATGACTACTATTCCCCTCCCCCTGCAGGAAGGGATTTTTCTTCCATCTTAACAGTGAGAAATTGGTAGGGCTCCTGGAGGTAAAACTCACCAAAGCATGGGCCACTTCTCCACCTCTAAGACCCCCCTTGACTCCCCCTTAGATTTTTTAACTCATTCTAGTCCACACTGAGTTTCCAGCAATCTGTCAATTACAGTTTATTGTTTCTACTAATACTGGCATCAGTGGTGGGCTTCTGCTCCCTGTACGCTATGATGTTTCTCCATTTTTCAGTGCAGCAGTTTGCTCTGGAACCTCCATTCTCTGAACAATTGCTGACTTTCAGTGTGTTCAGCTTTTTTTGTTGTTGTTGTGAGTATGGAAGTGATAATTTCCATGCTTTTATACATCATACTGGAAACCAGAGGTTTACATCAAGGGATCTGTGGCATAGATGGGAAACAGGCTGTTTTCACATGTCCAGAATTTTAAGAGCATAGAGTGTTTTCTTTTGTGGAATTTAACGTGATGTATATTTACATTTGTTTGTGTGACTGCCTGAATAATAATCATTTCCTCCACTAGACTATAAGTCCACGAGGGCTGCAGCTACATTGGCTTTTGCTGCCCACTATATTCCAGTGACTAACACAGTCCCTCACAGATAGAAAGCCCTTAATAATTATGTGTTGAATGAAGGACTAAAGACAAAGGCTAGATATAAAAAAAGGGTTTTCTGAAGCCTGTCACTGGTGTAGACTGAGTCACCATGTAGGTCGTGAAATCACCTTCCCATACGCCTTTAAAGCAGCCCACTCATGGTGTGTCTGTCATGTCCTGTCAGAAGGTGAGATGACAGATCTATCAGTCTCTCAATGTTCCTTACAGGTTCTCTCCTGTTTTTTATTTGTTCATTTTCCTCTTGGACATTCTGACCATCAGTGCACTTCCTTATACAGACAGACTAAGAAAGGTTTACATTGCTATTTCTCAACAGAAGTTTAGTTTTTTATGTCTCAGAATTATCACCTTCATTCATTCAACAAAAATTTGCTGAGTATCTACTCTGGTGGGTTACTGGTGTTCTGCTTGTGAATATATTATGGGTCTTTCTACTTTATGTGAGTTATTCTTACTGTAAGACAAGGTAATTTAGAATAACTCCTCTTTCTACCACATAGTCCTCCCAAGATATTTAGCTCAACTTTAAATTTTGTTTCCTACCCCAGTAAAGGTTTGTACATTTTCCAAGGTCTTACATTCTAAATACTAGATGTTGAAATCCTAATGTAACCTTCATATCCAAGTTGGATTTGAGCACTGTCTGTGTAGAATATGATGCTTTCTTCTTTAGATAGTTATCGAATAAAGTTTATGTGTCAGCCTTGAACAGTAGACTGTTGTACCTCTGGCATGGGAAAGAATGAAGGCAAAGGTGGTTAAGGAAACCCCCTCTAGAGGTATCAGTCAATGCTTTTGGAATTCTGAGAATTAGCATTCCCAAAGCCACTCCATTCCTGGCCACTTTGTTTGGGACCAATGACCTGGCACAATCATAAACCTTCGGATAACTAAATTTCTCCAGGTGCTCAAATCTGTTTGCATCATTCATTTCAGCTTCGAGTAGGTGAAACTTCTGAATTCAGTTACCCCAAATATTCAGATTTTATCATAAGGCTTTGCCATACTTTTTCGTATCTGCTTCCTCTGAATCTTACCTTTTCTCTACTATGATTCCCTAATAATGAGGAAGTAGTTCCTACATGTGAAGTTCTATTTTAAATTAATCTGTTTCTTGGACACTCTTCTTCATTAACTTTCACTATGTGTTTCAGTTTCTTCAACTTGAAGCTGTTATAATTTATGCAGCAGAAATGCCTTCCAAGTAGCACAGGCATAGAGGACTTTAGAATGATTCAAAACAAAAAAAGGAATAAGCATTGCAATTTAATCTTATAAGAAGTTTAATTTTCCCAGTGTGAGAAAATAATATAAGAAAATAATATTCCCATACAATGTCACTGAAACATAAGAAGCTAAACTCATTTCACTACTACAGTTTGATCAGAAAAAAAAAAAAAATTAATGGGTAGTAGCTGATTGATAGTTTTCAGCTTGGGGAAAACACTGGATAAATGGGTTCCCAAACAATTAACCAACCTACACTCTAGCAATAACATGGTACAACAACAGACAAAGTATTTCAGGGAAACATTGTTCTTGAGAAAAGATTTTTGAGTAATTTCCTTTTATTTAGTCATATATCCAAGGTATTTCTATACATGTATATTAAAAAGTCTCTGCAAACAAAGACCTCCTGGTACTTTTAACATTTTTCATGATCCTCAACTTCTTAAAGAGTTTCTGACTTTTCCTACCACAAGAGACTATAAATATGGATATACAGACTGACTGTCCTAGGGCCTTAATAATAAGAAGTCACCATTTAAAAAACCCACAGTGACTCTTCCAGAGTCTTAGGAAAACATACCCAGAAGTAGCTTAGGCACTGGCATCAATATGATGACTGTGGTAAACAAGCCTTGACCATGATAAAAACTCACTTCTCACTTCAATTATAGAAGAATTATGGAACTAGTAAATTTGTACAGTTAAATAGCAAGTTCCAGAGAGTTATTGAACCAGACTGGTCAAACAATGACTTCTTTGTTACTTGGCAGCAGCAGAGTTTTTTTGTGAATCAAATATTTGAATTATACAGAATTGCAACATATGCCAGACACAAACTATCAATCTCCAAATAATTATGTGGGTAGTACACCACAATTTTACATTGCTCACTCTTTCTGGAATGACTCAGAGAGAATCATTCAACCCAGCACAGCACCTTAGGATAGAATCAGAAGGTCTCACCGTACTAGAGCTACGTCAGAACTGGGTACTAATCAAGGTCTCCTATTGATAAAACTCTACACGAGACAGAATTTGTTATAATTTGAGGGCATTCTTAGAGATTTGTTTGATCCTGAAAATATCTATAATCTTTCCCTGAGTCCCAACACTATTTGCACTACTGTTACCATTGATGAGTCCCTACACCGACAATTCTGATCACACTCTCTTTCTCTCTCTCTTTTGCACACACACACACATGCACACATATCTTGTCTATGTGTGTAGGGGCATGTATCTAACTTACACAGTTCAAGAGTGGCTAAGATTATTTTGAAAGCTTTTTTACATGCAGAAAAATTAGTCTAATATCTATCTCATTCTTCTTAGATATAGGATCTAACTAAAATATTGCCATAGGGAAAATGACAGAAGCCAACACTGATAGGCTATGCATTCATTTTTCTAGCTTTGTTGGGCAATGAAGAAAATCTTTCCTGCTATGGGAGTTATTATAAGATCTGCCAGCCTTCAATTTGAGGGACAAAAATAAATATTTTTATGAGCTCTCCAATTCTCTTCCAAGGTGGTATTGAGTACATATGCTGCCCAAATGGCAATGGGAGAAAAGGTTTTGAAAGATGAGAGTGCAGGATGTGAGAGTGGAAGGAGAAAATGCAGCAGGAGCTGATGGGAGTTGTTGGGAAGAGGAGAGTGAGCTTTTTTATTTGTTTTCTTTTCCCTTCAAGAAGGCATAGACTTGCAAACAACTTTATTTATAGGTAGAAGGTTAAGGGGTTCAGATCTCCTACTGGCCAGCAGCCTAAATAAATAAATAAATATTTAAAGGAAGGATCCAGTTTTGTGTCCATCCACCCATTCATCTCACCAACATTTCTTGAGTATCTACTATGTATCAGGCATTGTTGGAAGCGTCAGAGAATAGAAACAAACAAGACAGGCTAGATCCCCTTCTTGACTGAGCTTGCCATCTATTTAGAGAAAACAGAAATAAATGGTTAGCAAATGACTTTAATTTTGGTTGGTGATAAAATTATATAAGTGTGATTGGGGAGGGATGGAATGTTATGCATACAGAGTCCTTAGAAAAGACCTCTGTGAGGAGGTGACATTTTGGCATGGAGCCAGTCATGAGACAATGTGAGGTGAAAGCATCTGAAGCAGAGGGAACACTGAGACGGGAACACTGAAACAGGAACACATATGTGGTGTGTCCAAAGGGCCGAAAGAGAGCCACTGCTATGTGTCAAAAGGTCTATGCATTGGAAACTTAATCCTCACTATAACAGTGTTCAGAGGGTAGGAAATCCTGTTATGGTCATTGAAAGGTGGGGCCTCTAGGAGGTGATCGCCAAGAACAAGGCCCTCACGAGTGCATTCCCTGGATGTTGGACTTCCCAGCCTCCAAAACTGTAAGAAATAAATTCTGTTTCCTTATAAATTAAACAGTGTCAGGTATTCTGTTATAAGCAACAGAAATGGACTAATACAGCCCGTGAGTGTGGTAAATGACAGGAAGTGGTAGAAAATAAAATCTGAGAGGGAGGCAGAGTCTATGGGCCACAGAAAGGACATTGAATTTCACAGGAATTTCGTTCCTATTCCTAATCACAATAGGCATGTATTACAGAGGAAATGGAGTGATCTAATTTAAACTTTAAAACAGTAGTCTCCCTGTTGTGCTGAGATGGATTATAAGAGATCAAAGGAAACAAACAAACAAAAAATCCGGTAAGACCAATTAGTTACTGTGTACATGTATGTGAAAGCTGAAACCCTGAAATGGTGAGGAGCGATCAGATTTAGTTTAACAGTGGATGTGCAGCCAACAGGCCTGGCTGATGGATTGCAGAGTAGGGAAGGAAAAAGACAAACAAGATGTCTTCGAGGATTTTGCCATGGAGGAAGGGAGGAAGGGAGGGAGAGAAGGAACAAAGGAAGGAGGGAAAGAAGGAAAGACAAAAACCTGACCTACTTCTGAGCTGGTGTGCATGTTCATGCTACTTAAAACATTACAGGTCTAGCTCTGTGATGGAATATACTGTATTTTAGTGTTTACTTTTTAAGCGTAGGTTTACTAGGAGGTATCTGCTGATAAAACACAGTAATCTACTGTAGACTCTGAGACATTTTTAGGTGGCATTATTGGTTAAAAATAACTGCTGGCAGAACTGAATGATGGAAACTAAAATGTTAAATTGAAAAACAATTTCATGGCTGCTAGAACCATCATCTGAGTTTGGACAAGCTGCCCTCATAAATAAGGCAAGCCCAGACCTGTTGGGTCATAACCCCCCGCCCGCTTCAGAGATCCACTCTGTCCTGCAAAGGGAAGGAAAAGGTAGAGAGGCAGCTCACTCACAGGGCTTGGCTGGCATTTTCATAGATCAGCAAACACATTCCTGGGGTTCCTTCAGCATCATATGCCAGCCCCCTGCCATTTCTGTGGCAGTGTGTTCATTTGGCAAGCAGATCAATGGCACCCCCTAAGTCTTCTCAGGCCTGGGCAAGGAAGGCAATGGCCTGGGGTGGGGGGCACAATCACGACAGGTGTGGCTGCCCCACCCACTCCACACACCAACAGAATCAGCCTTCTGCTTAGGCAGGAGGGTCACATGGCTCTCTGCATAGTAATAAATAAATGTTCTCAGTTGGACCTTGGATCCCCAAAGCAGCAGGTCACTAAGTTGATAGCTCATAAGATAAATTAGGCATTAACTTCTAAAGTCAATGATAATCAACCACTTGCTTCAATTTCACGTTAGAAATATAGGTACTTGATATTTGATAAATTATTCTTGGGAAAGGGACACTTACAGTGTTTCAGGAACTACAGAAAGGTTGACTTATTTAAAACCCAAAACAACTCTGGGAGATAAACCTAATGATCACCCAGTTTTACAAGAGTAAGGTAAAATAATCTGCCCCTGGCTATTAAGCACAAAGCAAGGATGCAGATCTAGGTCTGAGCAGATACAAAAGTCCTGGTTCCTTCCACTCCCCCGGCTTCCTGGCATCATAGCAGGCTGCCTTAAATAGGAGCTTCCTTTACAACCTTCCTTCCGGATTGAGACTTGTGCCTCCAGGGAGACATCTTCAGCCAAGCACTGGCTTTGCCTCTGGCTGATGGGGACAGAGCTATGGAAGGGAGAACTCAGAGAGAACAGGAGGAATTAATCCCATGGATGAGCTCTGGAGGTAGAGTAGAGGCTGCTTTCTCTGCATATGAAGCAACTGATTTCAGAGCAAAGGCTGCTGTGCCATGAAATAAAAGTGTCACTCGGCATCCATGGACATTTTTAATCCCTTGTCACCCAGGGATGTCACATTAAAATCATAGCTGGCCACTGCCTCTGAATATTAACACTTTTTTTTCTTTAAAACATTGGTAAAAGGAAAAAGTCCTTGCTGTACATTGTTATTCTGTACCTGTTTATGCTGCTTAAATCAGCAGCATTAGACCTAATGGAAAGAGCTCAACAGTTCAAAAGCTGCCGTGGCTATCATAACCCCCCCCGCCCCCCCCCCCACCTGTGGTTACTGAGCAAGGAGCAAAGGAAGCATGTCAGGGAGAAGGTGAAACCAAGCAATCTTGTAAACATCAGGGTACTCAGACACATGGTCAGGCCACATTAAGCATTCCTTCATCTCTTCCTCCTTCAGGCTGGAAATCTGGATTAAACTCAACAGACTTGAGGGGCTCCAGTTTTAGAGAAAAGAAGGCTTGGATACAATAGGAAATCCCATGGTTTGAGTGAGTTATAAACATAAGTGTGTAATGCATGCATTCTTATAACAGCCAGCTATTTAAAATAAAAGGCTCTGTCCATGCATAGCATGTGTCCCTTCAGAGCTCACCCCTTTATTTATATCTTCTTGCTCTTTTCCCATTTGCTTGCTCTTATTTGGAAAGATATGCATTAATGACACACAGGCAGATTTTCATGGAAGATTGCTTCTTCTGATGTTTTATCCTACCCTTCCCCCATCCCACTCCTCACTATTTTTCATTCCAGAAGTCCCTTGGAATTAGAACAGCTCTCTCACCCTCCCTGTTATTTGCAAGTACTTCAGTACAGTCTTTAGTTCCTGTATATCCATTCTTTTCAGAAGTGGACTTGGTTAACTCAAGAATTTTCTCGTTTACATATGAACCAACCCCAATTCACAGCACTGTAATTTACATGTTGGGTGTATAAAAGCCTCACAGCCATAGTTGCGTGGCTCTCAATTCACACAGCAGATACTCCCTGGCTGTGGCAAGGACCTCGTTGTGTTTGGTTTGTGTGAGAGTTCATTGTAAATTACTGCCAGGCTATGCTCAGCAGCAGTCTCCACCATGCTGATCTCTCGAGCTTCCTCCTAATTTAGACACTCGCTCTCCAGTGTCACCTCTCCTGACTTACTGCTTGATTATTTGTAGAAATTCTGGGAGAAAATTCTTCCCCTTTCTGTGACTGACCATTGCCTGCCACAGAAATAGAGTGGCTGACATAAAATATGTCATAAACAGGCATCCCTGTTCCACTACCTTCCTGTGCTGTGCTTGTGTTTAACAAAGTATTTAGCTGGCTTTGTTTCAAGTTCCTGGGAGGCAACCTCCAAACCCTTGAAATTTCCCAAGTGACTACAATGCCTTGTTATTCATGGTGTGCCCCTGGACCACACCTGATAGTTTATGCTAATGAGGTGACTCAGGATAGGGTCAGGACACACCAGAAAGACCAAATACATGGTTAGAGGGATGGGGCTTTGCATCACATGATATCAGCCCTACCCCCAGAGAGGGGGCTGGAGCTTGAATCCAGCCCATTGCCAATGAATCAATCCAGCATACTGACATAAAGAAACACCACTAAAAAACTCTGGACACTGAAGCTCAGGTGAGCTGCCCTGCCTCTTTGGTTATTGTCACCCTTTGATAGCAAGAGGATATCATGTCCATGAGGATGACAGAAGCTTCGCATTTGAAACCCTTCTAGACTTTGCCTATGTGCCTCTTCCTTTGGCAGGTTCTAATTTTTATAGTTTTGATGCAATAAAACTATGTATAGCACTTTCCTGAATTCTGTGAGTTGTTCTGGTGGATTAACAAACCTGACAGAGTCCATAAGGCCCATAAATTTATAGTCAACTGGTCTGAAGTGAGGGTTGCCCTGGAGAGCCCTCAACTTGAGGCTGGTGGATAAAGTGAAGGCAGCTTGTGGAGGACTGTGCCCTTAACCTCAAGTTTGGCTGGCTATGAGTCACTTTTTCAGTGGTCTATTTAGTTCAAACTTTAGTCAAGGCACATGAAAGACCCCTGCTCAGGAGACAAATACAAACCAGTCTGGTATGATGATTAAAAGCAAGCCTAGGCTTTGGCACCAGACTGTCTTGGTACAAATCCTGCCTCTGTCTCTCACAGCTTGTGACCTTGGACAAGTTATTTAAACTCTCTGTGCCTCAGTTTCTTCATTTATAGAAAGATAATAATAATACCTACTTTATTAGGTTATTGTGAGGATAAATGTGTTACACATGCAAAATGCTTTCAAGTGCTCAAAAATGTTACTTATTATACACCAGCAAATGCATTGTTTTTTCCTATAAAAAATAACCAAGAAGCAATGTAATACCAATTTATCTCTTCTTTACTATACTATCAAATCATAGCTTTCTGACATTTACCCAAAGGCTGTCTTCATGAAGAAGTTGGATTACTTCTGGCAAATTATACTATAAACCTATAGTAACCAAAACAGCATGGTACTGGCATAAAAACAGACACTCGAACCAGTGAAACACAATACAGAACCCAGAAGTCCTTCCATGTTCTTACAGCCGACTGATATTTTAGGATGAATACTTATGCAATCTGCCTATGGGTGACTGTGGACCACAGCCACTCATGGAGGGGCCTCTCCCAATGTGGGCTGTAAAGGTGGAAATCTGTAGATGCAGATGGCACTGAGTCTCAACTCATGGCTGACATCAGATGTGCTCTTGGTCACTAGGCCATTGTTAGCCTGGGGGTCACTCCCTTTAGCCTCCTTGTCTCTGTGACTCCATTTAGATGAGAGACTGCCTGGCCAAGCATTTCAGGCTCTGAGAGTTAGTGGTGATCTCCGAGTAAAGGGATTCTGGGAGAGAGCAGGAGGGAGAAAGGAAGAAGGGAAAAGAAGGAAGGGATGAGGGGAGGAGGAGAGATGGGGGGTGGGGGGGTGGGGGAGAGAGAGAGAGAGAGAGAGAGAGAGAATCTAATGCATGTTATCTTCCGGTTATATACTTTTCCTAATTGACAGCTGTAGTACCTAAATCAGTAGTTTTCAAAGCAAGATCTTCCAGCTAGCAGCATAAGACTTACTGAATCAGACGCTCTGGGGGTGGAGTCCAGCAATCCATGTTAACAAGCTTTCCATTCAGATTATTCTGTTGCTTAAGTGTGAGAACCACTGCTCTAGATGATTTTGTCACACCACGTGGGGTTGCCCTCATATCAGAAAATCTTGGCCTGGCTTCTGGGCACTGCCACCCTCACCACCATCCTGCTGAAATTTCACAGGTCTCTCAGCCTCTAGGGGATGCAGGTCTGTCCCACGAGCATGATATCCTCTGAATACTCCTGCCTGTAACTTTCCTAGCAGTGGCATATTACCTGATGCTGTTTCCTCCTCTTTATCTATGGCCCATCCCACACCATCATTCTTCATTCACAGACAATCCTAGAGGCTGCAGGAGGCAAGTACCTTATAGAATAATCCAAACTCAGTGGCAAGAAAATAAAGGGAGGGACATGCTAAATGAGGACAAAGAACTGCCCCTCTTTGTGTGTGTTATTGACAAAATAAAATATAAAAATAAATGTGTTAAGAGTCTTATTTTATTTCTTCCACATCTACAGTACCCTTTGTCCAGATTATTTTAAATAAAATTCCACATTCAGTCATTTACCCAAGGGTGTATCATTAAATACATTGACTTAGTTATCAAATAAGAATAGGGACTGAATACAAAGAGGGAAGTGTAAAAAAAAGACACAAGACAAGAGTCAGAGGAGCACACAACCAGTCATCAGAGATATGAAGAAAGGGAAGCCAAGGGAAGAGCAGTAAGTCTTTGTGCTGGGGGGCTTTTAGCTGTCTTCATTCCCAGTATACAATGCATGAGGCTTTCTGGCCCAAGGAATGATGTCACCGTGAAAATGACATAGTGAAAACAGCACTGGCACTAGCATCAGGAGACCGTGATTCTGATCATCAACCTCCCACTTACTGATTAGGAGTTCTTATTTAAGTCAGCAGGACATTCTGAGTTAGGTTGCCTTAATTGTAAGAGGATGGTAATAATTCTTGCCCTACATACTTCATGAAGTTACTGTCAAAATCAAAAGTAGGCACGTATATGCAAGTGCTTTGCACACACCAATGCAACTGTGAATAATACCATAAGCACCATTAACTGATTTGTTCACTGTGTCCTCACCACCTCAAACTCCACAGACACATAAGAGATGCTCAATTAACAATTATTGAATGAATCAAAGGACTCATGTTATTATTTAAGAGTACTGGTGTCAATGGGAATTTTCTACTCAAGCTGCTGCATCAGAGCACAGTGCATAGGAGATATATAGCCATAGTAGCCTTATTTTTAGAAAGGAGAAACATGGTACTTAGAAATAAACCTATTTATAATTAGACGTGAGAAGATTAAGGAACACCTAAACCTCACCTACTCATTTAGGAAGACTGAAAAATTCGCTGCAGAATAATTACTAGGCAACTGGCAGCTGTCTTGGATGATTACTATAGACTTAAGATCAACGCTATTTTTAATGAATTAGTATACTTTGTTTAATTGGCAAAGAATGACCCACCATGCCATTATCAGCTGTTGTGGCTGGTTTTGGCAGCAAAATAATTCTCTAAATGAGATTTATGATTTGAATACAGTCTCCTGTGAAACACAATCGTCACAGAAACATATCACTCTGCCAGAGTCAGCTCTAGCTGTGCACGCAAACCTCCCATTTGTGACGGGGACATTTAGACCAAAATGGCTTTCACTGCCCTCTGGGTCCAACAGGAAAAGAGACACAGATAAATGCACCCTCAAGACATAACTGATTGGAAACCTTCTAAAAGAAAAGGGGTGGTGGGGGAGGAAGGCCTTTAATGCTCTGGATCAGGACAACTGGAAATGAAGGAACAGACAAACTCCTCACCTAGGACCCCCTTCTCCCCTTAGAAGCATTCATTCATTCATTCATTCATTCATTTACTCACCCAGTCAGCAGCATTTATTAAGCTGTACTGAAGATGTACAATGCAGTCCAGTCAGAGGACAAATGGAATGTGGAAAGGCATGAGGACAGAAAAACAGAAAGATCATGCACATCAGTTTCAGAGTGTGGCCTTATTCTGGGGTTACTGGCAGCAGTTGTGTGAATTTTAAAGAGGAGAGTGACAGCTATGACTTTAAGAAAGATCACGTGGGCTTCAAAAAGAAAAAAACTGAAGAAAAATTAAAGAGGAGGAAAAGAAGACACTAAAGAACTGAGAGTGAGAGACTTCTGAGATCCTGAACTGAGGTACAGAAAATGAAGAAGAGGGGTTAGAACCAGCAAATGCTAAGAGGCAGAACTGGTAGGGTTTCACGACCACTTCAGAATGGAATAAAAGGGAGACTGAGTCTTCTGCTTGAGCCAAGGCAGGCACTATCGACATAGGGGGAAAAGAGCAGATTTGGGGTAAGACAGAGCGATACCAGGAATAATAGAATATGCTTCCCTTTGTTGTTCTGCATTTCCAGTAATGTTATCTCACGTCTACAGTTACACACTGAATGAATAAATGGCCCAAAAGGAAGACGAAAGGTGTATCTTCCTCAGCTCATTGAAAATTTTTCAATAGGAAAGTCCTAGAATAAAGAGGACAAGAGATGAAGTGTGATCCCTGGCAGTGAATCCTTGGGTTTCTGAAAAATAATGAATGCCCATCTATTGTGAATTTAAAGGAGATTTTACAACAATGCATGGATGACCAGGGACTGCTCAGTGTGTAACCAGCCAAAACTAAATGCCCAGTCACTAGAAACTCAGCCAAGAGAACTATGATTATTTATTTATAGCCTGGCTTTTCCCAAAAAAAAGATTGGAGATGGTTAAAAGAGGCAGTATGTCTCCAAAGATTTGTTTCACAAGTGGTTTTATCCTTTAAACTCACATTCACTGCCTTCTGCTATGCCTTAACTAAAGGAAATGAGGATTCAGCTGTGGGGTACAAATTTTATAAGCCAAGTTGTACCAAGGCTTACCTAAAAATATCTGTGTCCACATTTCTCAAATGTATTACTATTTTCTTATTTTTATTTTTTCAATATTTGCTAACTGAAAATTCAGCTCTGAATCAGCAAGTTGCTTGATAGAAGGGAGAGGTTTAGATTGGGACAGAGAAAGTTTAGAGAACCAGGATTTTGCAGCAACATTCCAATCTTTCATTGATTCAATCCCTCCCTTTTCCCCACGTCTGAGGGCATACAGAGCCACCCAAGACCATACCTCTCACACAGCCCACATTCTCATATTACTTTTACTGTCAAAGTAAATTGGAGAGAGCCTGGTCTAGAGCTTGGCAATCTATTGCTAATATCGAAGATATGTCAAAGGACCCACCTCGACAATAAACAGAAACATTGCACTGTGTATGTGAACCTTCATCTAGTTCACAACCACCTTCCGCCACTCCTGACCCTTCACTTTCTCCTTTCTTCCCCAGTTGTTTTTTTCTAACTCCACTTCCACTTTCATACCACCTCAGCCCTCCATCAGCAATGATTCTGGGCTCCACTTCTTGAGCCTCTGAGTGCCCTACTGGCTATGTCCAATTTGGTCAAAGAACTCCAGATGTTCCTTTTCCACAGACATCAAAGTTTCAGAGCTTACTTTAGGCCACACACACAACCTGCACATTAGGTAATGAGTACTTACTTCCTTCAGCAAATGGGCACATAGAAAACAACTGGTTCCCACAGCCATTTATCCAATGACTAACAGACTGAAGAGGATTGCTGGCAAGTTTCTTAAAGCAAAAAACAAAAACCTATCAAGTATGTTGTCTAATGTGATATGCACAATCACCCTGCCTGATGGGAAATATCACCCAGATTTTATAGATAAAGAACATAAGAATCTGAAAATTGAATAATGTGCTCAAGGTTATGCAGGCAACCTCTACTCTAACCCCACCACCACCGCCATGTCCTTTGCCTGGGGCCACACTCTATTTTCACTGAGATATTCAATACCGACACCTATTTGGGGCAAAAAGCATAAACTTAGATTAATGAGTGTAGACTTCTTGAATACTGCCCAGTAATTCAACCGTATCATCTTGGGAAATTTGTTTTCTCTTTTGAGACTTTCAACATCTCTTCCTCTGTCTTCTTCATTCTCAACAGATGACTTTTGTTTCATATTTCGCTGGAAAATGGATACAACATTGTGAGACCTATATTATTTACTTATCACACACATTACAAATCCACTTCACCTGGTCCTATTATATGCTGTCTTTCTAATGTTTCAATGGAGGAAAATTCCTTGCTCTCATCAGTGGCCAGCCCTCCATTTGTGCCCTGCACACCATCTTCCCTCAATTACTCAGGACTTTTGCTCTTGAAAATATCCCTGCTCTCTCTCTCTCTTGTTTTTCTTTTTTTGTATCTCCATTTTTTCCCTGGATTAGTCTCAATAGCATGGATTCATGCTATAACTGCCACCTTAAAAACTAAACTGCAACAAAAACCCATCCCCTTTTCACCTGATTTCTCTCCAGTCCTCTACAGAAAATCTTCTAAGACTTTTCTGTATTCCATGCATCCACTTCAGGGCTTTTGTCCCCACCTCTCCAAGGAAAGTGCTATTGTCAACCATAGCTGTGACCTTTGTCTTGTCAAATATAATGGTCAATTTTCAGTTCTCATCTCACTTATTATCTCTGCACTCCTTTCCCCTGGCTTCCCAGATACCAGACTTCCATGGTTTTCTCCTACCTTACTAGATTCTCTTCTTCTGCACTGGAAAATGGAACAGCCTTAGGATTTGGTCCTTGGACTTCTCCTGTGTGTATTTCACTCTCTTGTAACTCATCCAGCGATTTCTAACAGCCCATTAGTTATCACCACTTAGATGTCCAACAGGAATCTCAAATTTTCCAGTCCAAATCTAAATTCTAGATTCCTCCTCCACCCCACCCAAACCTCTTCCTCATTTAAGATTCATTTCATTCATTTAGTTATGACCAGTTCACCAATTGCTCAGAGCAAGAACTTACGTGTCAACCTGTTGTCTTTAATTTCTCTCTCTTTTCCTTATCCCCACCAAGTCTTGTCAGCTCCTTCTTCAAACTCTACCCCATTTCCAGCACATGTGACCAGCACTCCCATGCCCACCTTAGTTCAAGCCCACCATCTTCTTCTGCCTGGACAGCTGCAGTAATCTCCTATTTGGTCTTCCTCTTTCCACTTAAGCCCCCACTTCTGTTCTCCACACAGCAGTTAGAGGGATGTTTTTAAAAATAATTAATTTGATCAATACGATTCTTGTTTAAAACCCTCCACTGATTTCCCGCAGAATTAAACCCAATCCTTTATGATCTAGAAGGCAGCACTTCATCTGGCTTCTATCAATCTTTCTTACCGTATTTCCTCCTACCCTTCTCCTCATTAAACAGCCTGATGTGCCTGTCACTGGTCTTCATCTACAGCATACTTCAATTTAAAGTAGTATCTCACTTCAGCTTTATTTCCAACGCAGCTTGTATGGCTATGTGAATTTGTACACGTTCTTTAATTACCAGGTTATTGTCTGCTTCCTTCCACCATGACACAAGCCCGATGAGGGCAGAAACTCTGTCTCATTTACCACTGCATCCCCATGACAAGTACACAGTAGGCACTCAAAATCCATTTTCAGTGAGTGAATGACAATACTAGGAGATTTGACTTGGAGCATCCTGGCCAGTTAAAAAAGGGTCACCATGTGTTTCCATATGCCAACACTCTTCCAAAATTTATACCCCACCTTGAGGTGTTAAAATACGCCAGCAGTTGCCCTAGAGAGATGCAGTCACTACCAGGGTTTTCATAATTAGCTTGACATCTTCAGGTTCTAAACACCCACTCTTACTCAGTCTCTCATCAGAATTAGTTCATATTGCTCAAAGGCATGCAGGATCTAGACAGATTTTAAGGCATTCCAACTGATCAATCTGTTTCCAAGACATTACCAGCTGCTGTTTTAATCATTTATGGGACCATTACAGTTTTTCGGCTTTGAGTCAAGAATTAAGGCATTGTTTTTTGTTTCACAAAATTGGCCTGTGGAAGAAGGACTTTCCTTCCAATTTTGCAAAGTCAAATTGAAGGCTGATGGTTATCTAGGGGAGAGGTGTTGACAGAACACCCTGTAATCCACAGATGTCCCCAGGATCCAAATCCATGGTGGAGGAGGGGACTTTTACTGACAATACAGGCATAAAATCAGCTCCACAAGTCTTCAAATTGTCTAGTTTTGAGGCAGCATTATTGCAAAAATATGTTAGGTAGCAGCCTGAGGCCTCTGTGTGTGTGTTGTTGATCTTGTTTTTTAGCTGGAGAATCTGCATTAGTTTATTATCAAGTTGTAGATACTGCCCTCTCTTCCTGAGTTGTGCATCGTGCTCAGAGAATATCACAAAAATGAGCAAAAACAGAAATAAATGGTACTGTTTTATGGCAGAAAAGGACTTTGGAAGCAATGAATACCTAATTCCTTTGGCAAAGGGCCCATATATGTTGAATGACTTGTCTAAACTCCCAGGCCAAGATCTTTTGTTTCTTTTAGGCTTTGGGCACATAGAAGGATGAGCCTTCTCATTGCTGACTTATGGCTGCAAAGATGTATGAAGTAGAAAATCCTCAAGCAGCACTTATAGTGAGACTCCTGAAAACAGAATTCTTCAATTTCTCCCTTGCCATTCTGGCCCTCGCTCCCAGTCTTCCTCATCTTAGTAAAGGTAACAAAGGTCATCGAATTCTCAGGCCAGAGTTCTGGGATCCCCTCTCAGTATCCCTCTGTTTCCTACACCTCCTGTATCCGATCCATCAGCAGGTCCATCAGTTCTACCTCCACTGCCACTACCTTGTTCTAGGCACCATCATGTCTTTCCTGGGTTTCTGAAATACTTGTTAACTGATCTCTCTGCTTGCACTCTGGCTCCCAACTGTGCAATGTGTGGGGTAGATCCATTTCTCCTTAATTCCCACAGCTATTTCTACTTCACAGAGTGTCTTTACTTAAGTTACAAAAAAAAAAAAAAAAAGTGTCCCCTCTGGGTGGATGGAGTCCTACCATACAGAGCTTGATGAATACAGAGTGTTTTAATGCTAATTAGAAAAAGGCCTGCCTTTCTCCCCTTTCTCTGGGCTAACACATCTTTATGCTGGCTACATGGCTTCAAGAGGCTTGATCAGTCTGGTGTCAGCTCCATCACCCCTTTGGCCAAATGCCCTTGTTCAGTGCATGACCTGCACAAACAAACATAGTAACCCTGCCTTCCCATCCACTGCACCTCCCACCACCACCTCACTCTCTTTCAAGACATCCCAATTATTTCTGAGATAATATTCATTACAAGTGGTGCTGATTAAATATTTCTGATTTGAAAAATGAATGGATGAATGTTCAACATTCGCTCTGTGGATAAGCAGAAACAAGGCTGAGAGATAAACTAAGAGAAAAGTTGCCTGGTTGCTAGACTCAAGGTTTCTTTCAAATGGGCTATTTCCCCAGAAAACTGCGTGTGTGGCTATGGTCAGATGGCAGCCCTGCACAGCTGAAGTGAGAGCAACCCTCTGCGGCCTGCCTTGTATTATCTACTATTTACTATGTGGTGCCAGAGATGGAAATATCTATTAGCCATAGCCTCTGTTCACCAAAGAACTACATTTTAAAATAAGGGATTAGGAAAATGGATAAAAGGATATTCTCCCACAAATAATAAATATGAAATTAGTGCTACGAATAAATAGTGCTTTGGTAGAGATCACCATGAAAAATATATTAAAAGACAGACATTTTAATTAGCCTAAATACATTAAGTAACCACAATAGTAACTATTAAAATAACTTGGTGTTTGTATTAACCACATCAATGATTTGTCATATAGTACTTTTAAGAATATTTAAAGTGCAATTTAAATGTTTACTGCTTTGATTGCCATTCTAAATCTGAGATTTAAACCAATTCAACACTTGTTGAGTAGTTTCTGGGTACAAACCATGTGCTTGGTGCTTTAGGGTGAATAAAGATGAACATGATAACAAAATGTTCCTACAAGATGCTCACTATCTTACATGAGCAAGAAGGGCTAGATAAATAACATTAACACAATAGAAACATTAAGTAAATATAAATGTTATCATATAGACAATACTACAGCAGCACAGACCTGGAAAACAACAGGTGGTATCTGAGTTGAGCTGAATGATGGGTAGGATTTTGATAGAAGTTGTTGGAACAAAGATGTGGAAGGCATGCTCTCAGGGCTGCTTTCTGTAGAGGTGGGTAGAGGAGAGTCAGGTGAATTCAGTCCTGCAACATTGAGCAGGGCCTAGCAAGAACAGATCAGCAGAGGTAATCTTATCTACTTGCTCACATTTTATCTCTAAATGGTAGAAAAACAGTCCAAACAACAACAAAAACCACTCCACAACTATTACTGTGAACCTAGTTCTGATCCGTTGGTACCAGCTGCTAAAGCGGAAAGAGGCCTGCTATGGACTGAATTGTGTCCTCCTCAAATTCATATGCTGAACTCCTAACCCCCAGTACCTCAGATTCTGACTGTATTTGGAGTCTTTAAAGAACTGATTTGGTTAAAATGAAATCATCAGGATGGACCCTAATCCAGTATGACTGGAGTCCTCCTAAGAGGAAGTTTGGCAGAGGGAAGACCACTGAAGACACAGTGAGAATGCTGCCATCTACAAGTCAGGGAGAGAAGCCCTATAAGAAACCAACCCTGCTGACATCTTGATCTCGAACTTGTGGCGTCCAGAACTGTGAGAAAATAAACTTTCTGTTGGTTAAGCCACACACTGTGGTACATTGTTATGGCATCCCTAGAATCCCAAAATAGGGCCCCAGCATCTCAGAGTTCCTGAAGATGGGGGAAGGGAGAACAAAGACAATGTAGACCAGGCTTTACAGATAGGATTTTACAGACAGCAGAAAGTTTAGAAGAGAGGCAGGTATGATACTCTTTCCAAGACTATATGATTCTGAGTGAGCCTGATAAGAAAGAAAGGAAGGAGAGACCAAAGGAGCTACATGGGCAAGCCCTGATGAGCCCCTATTTTAAAGGATATGCACAAAATATGTACAAAAGGACACACAGTCAAGGAAAAGTATCTGACAGACACGAATTAGCCAGAATCCTCAATTAAGGTGAAATACCACAGTGAACTGAGACTTCTAAAAATTATGCGGGTCAACAATAAAAGCTTCATAAATTAGAGCTGACGCCCCAAGGCCAGAGGAGGCTGGAGCCTGGGCTCACAGATGCTCTAATGTTCCCAAACCATAGCTGCAGGTGGAACCTCCCATTCCTCTTCTGCTTCAGTCCTTGTCAGTGAGAAGGAGATTCTGAAGGAACAGACAGGAATGAGCCTTGGTAAGTGAGAATTGACATGCAGGGCAGGTGAAGGATTATAGAAGAGCACGTGGCTGCTCTAAGTGAGTTCAAGTATCCTGACCTTGATAAATCACATCTTGAGGTAACTGCAGAACTTGCAAATGAGCAGCAGAACTGCTGACATCCACCTTGGAGAAGCACAGAAAATGGAAGAGGTAGACAAGAAGAGGATGGCATAGGCTGGCCTGATTTTTACCAAAAAGAAGAAAGACAAACTACAAAATGGGCAGTCTGACGGCAATCCCAGGGAAAATTCTCAAATGGGTGAATTGTGAGCATTTAAGAAGAGGGAATATGATCATTAGAAGTCAGCATAGAAGCACTATGAAAAAGTATACGGAATTGTAGAATTTCAAGACTGGAAGGGTCTTTCAGGGTCACTTACCCAAACCCATCAAATGCTTAAATTTCTACTCACCTTACACTTGACCACCTCCAGTGGTGAGAAACTTACTACCTTTCAATACAGCTCATTTGCATAATCATATATTAATCATATATTAGACATAAGCACATTAATTCATCTAGGTCAAGTGTAAAATCCATGTATTAGTATTCAGCATGGTATATCTTGAATATAAGATTAAAAATACTATAAGCTGGATGATTGGACACACAGCTAAATTTACAACTAGTGGAAATAGCCTTTAGACAAAGAACATTGTTAATGCATTAGTGAGAAGGATGTTTTTATTTTAATTTGTACCAGGAAATTTGGTCCAAACTGGAACCAGCAGACCCTAAATATGTCAGAACCAGCTGGAGTGGACCATTTCAGCAATGGCCTTATGGAAGACACTCCTAGACCAGAGTAGGCCTCTACCAAGGGGAACAAATTCCTTAGGATCCCTTTGACATGAATGCAAACTCGAGGACAGTCTTATTGGCTCGTGAGCAGAAGAGACATGGTGGGCTGGTGGGATGGCAGTAAGGAGCATGCTGCCTTGTTTCTGACTGCTTGGCCCAGTCTCTACTCCACGCACGCACCCCATCTCTTAGGCTGCCTACATTTGAAGAGGAGCTGGTTGAATAAAGAGAATAAAGATGCTTAACCAGTGAATCACAGTAAATGTGATAATGGCTGAGGGCAGGAAGAGACATGAACTTCTCAGTGCTACCCACAGAATCAGGGACAGAAGCAATAATATCCTGAAGCCCGCAACGGGCAGGCTGCTGGACTCCCTGGTCCTGGAACATCATCTCAGTGCAAATAGTGACAGCTGGAAAACAAGCAAGCTTCCCCACTTCGCTAGCACCCCATCGACCTCTGAACCCTGTCCTAAATCTCTCGTTTAATAATCTGCCAATCCTTCCAATGACTTCTGCATCACCTGAGCCAGAAACAGGATCACCTACCTCCAATGCTCCATATTTTTTATGGATATTACTACTTTATTTCCACTTTGAAGCACACCACATACTGCATTTTTTAGTAGTTATTTTTGTACCTACTTCATCTCCCCCACTAGAAGGTAAAGTGCTGGCAGGCAAATATTATGTTTAGATTACTCTGCATCTCTTTTAACACACAGGCATACAAGCTGAGATGAGAGAAATTTAGAGAACAGCCTTGTACCATTTAGAAGTGTCTGTGAATGTGTATGTGTAAAATTAGAACTAAGAACCAACATTTATCACATCTCGTAAAATATCTATTCTAATTTAATATGAAAACAATCATATTGGGCAATGTATGTGATTTGTGTGGTTAGACTCTGTTTAATTTAAGAACTAAAACTTTTAAACTTTAAAAATTTTTATAAAGTCATGGGTTAGGGAGAAATGAAGAGAGGAAAGAGCTGAGGAATCCATGATTTGGGCTTTGAAGCCAGACAGAGCTGGGCTGAAATCCTAGTTCCAGGAATTATTAGCCTCATTAGTCTGGGCAAGTTGCTAGAACTCCAAGACTCAGCTTCTTCATATGCAAAACAGGGAAATCAAAGCATCTATCTCATCAGGCTGTTATGAGAATTAAACACAATACACATACAAGGGCTTAGAACAGTATCTGTCAAATAGCTCGTGCTCAAAAGGTGTTATGTGTCCATGTATGGAGAGACAGCAGAGTGGTCAAGGCCCCAAATTCCATCCAAATAACCTCAGTATAAATGGTGAAATCTTGAGAACAGCAGAGGGTTTGCATTTGTGAAACTGATGAAAGTGTCTTTCATAACTTGAAGTAGCATCAACAATCTCCCTTAAATTGCAAATTATTGTTCCTCTGTATCCAGAAGCCGAACTTTAGTTGTAACATATATCCCTAAATACCAATCAGGATCCACCACAGAACATTTTTAAAGGGCACATCATACAACAGAGAACCAAGTACTAAATTATTTTTTGACCTTGACTTCATAATACTGACATGAGAGTATAACTGGATTTAGTGAAAAGGATTCCTTTAATTATTTGCTTTTAATATCTGGAAAGGAAGTACTTCAGGGATGATTTTAATGAATTTTAAATTGCACATTTTTAACCTTAACATCTCCTCATTATTTCTTTTCTTATAAGCATTACTAAGTAGGTTTTGGGAAGCTGCGGGCAGCTCAAACTCAAGGTCATATTTTCAGTACAGGACCCCATCTGCATACAAATATACTGGGTTAGCATAATCCTTATTACTTTACCACTTAGGTCAGCCCACTTATCTTGGAAAGGTTTATAAAATGCTTTTTAAAAAATATCTGTCAACACGTTTGTTTATTTCATCAATTCAGTGTGATGATACTAAATGTAGTAAAATTTAGTTTCCATTTCAGTCACACATCCTTCCCAATGGGCCATTAAAAATACACAGCCAGTATAGAAACCTATTGTCCTTGCCCCAGAAGTGCCTGATATGTTACTCTCCACAGATTACAAAGTTTAATGAATACTTGAATTGGGGGCAGACAAAGCAAAATCATTCCATTGTTCTTTAGACAACATTGTTCTCCCACCCAGAGTTCTTTCCTCTTTTCCCCTTTGGGGAGCCACTCTGCTCTCCCATCAGTGGTCCTGGTGGATATGCTGGTGTCCCCAACCCCAAAAGGGTGTGTGTGTCACCCAGGCTGACCATTCAGAGTCCTCTTTCCCCAGGCCATGGTGACAAGTTCAGGATGGACAGGTGGTTCGGTCAAGGCCAGTCAGAGCTTTCTTTGAGATTTGGACTATGGATGCCACAAGAGAGAGGGACTCTTTCCCTTTGGGTTGCTTGAAGGAATAGGCCTGGGACTGTCAGTGGCCCTCTTTTTCCTTGCTATTTGGAGAAAGCTTGCTTGAGGATGAAGCCACCACAAAGAGAAAGACAGAGCTGAAAGACAAAGAGATACAGCAGGACCATATTTTAAGTTTCTGGATCCAGCTGTACCTGAAGTCTCTACTTTTGGTCTCCTCCTTTAGGTTAAAAAAAAAAAATCCCGTTTTTTCTTGTCAGAGTTGAGTTTCTGTTACTTGTAAACTAAAAGAAGCCTGATCACAACTGTAAGGAAAATACAGGCATTACAGTTTTACTTAATAATCAGTTTAATAATCAATGTTTCTTTAATTTCGTAGGTTCTCCTCTCCTATCAGAGATAAAATTCAGGCTCTGTTTGTAACATTCTAAAAATTGCTCCCCAAGCCCTTCAAATTCCAGTCACTTCCATCACTAGTTATCAGCATCTTATAACAGAAATATACACATAGTTTAAGTCAAGACATTTTCTTTGCACATCTTTAAAACTAAGCTTTGTTCTTATCTGTAAAGAATGATTTAGATCAGAATGTTTCACCTAGGATTGGGTATGAACTAGAATCACCTATTTATTTTTTAAGAAAATTACAATTGCTTAGACCCCAATCTCAATGGCTATCTCTAAATCTCAAAGGTTGAGGCTCTGACATGCATTTTTAAAAGCTTTGTAAGTGTTTCATATACATACCTGTGGTTTGGAAACTACCTGTTTTAGACAGGTACCTTCTTTAAAATAGGGAAATGCATTAAGGACCCCCATCTGCTTGATCATAAGAATTATAGAGAGCTCTTTAAAAACATAGATTCTTCAGACAAATTCATGGAGATTTTGATTCAATGGGCCTTTAAAAATTGTTATGGCCCCAGGTGACTCTGAAAACTCAGGTGTAAGAACTACTGGATTAAATGATGGGCCAAGTCACTCCCAGTGAATCTATATTCACAGTCAATTTGCAGACTTAGAATAAAGAGCCTTTGAAAAGATAGACTTGGGCTGAAAATTCATAAAATTTAGAAGGCTTGGTACTATTGACCAGCATTTACTCCACAGGGATGCGTGTTGAGCATAGACAAACCAGTCTGAAAAAAGAGGCCAGGTCATACCGTCCATGAAACAAGAACAGACTAGGTTGTTTTAAAGAAAACATAAACTGAAAGGAAGGAGGAGTTTGCAATTACTAGGTATCATCATTCTGGTCTTTGTAAGCAGTCTTGGGTGTACACAGGTGTTGCTTAATATCTCTATAAGGTTTGCCCTAAATATAAAATGCTATTCAAGTGAGGAATTTGTCTCTCTATCATTGAAGACTTCAGTGAATACCCCCTGGGCCAAATGGGGTAAATGAGGGTAAAAGAGAAGAGAGGATTAAAGAGAAGATTCCATCTGAATCTCTAAGTTTCTGAAATTAGCCATGATACAGAGCTGGAACAGAGGACCACCAACTTCTCAAAATTAGACAAGGGGTCTGAAAGTAAACCAATATATACAGTAGAGGGGTAAAAATGGGCTGGGAGTTAGTATTCCCAGGCAAACAATGGCGAAATAAGTAAAACGGCACTCATGCTATTAGGAACACTGGTGATTTCTTCATTAGCTTTTCCTCTCTGCACTGACTGTTGACAACTTTTTCTGTCTTATTCTCTAGGCTGAAGGCAGTGAAAATGCTGCGCAGGATAGCTCACTGTTTCCCTGCAAGATGACGATGCATTTTAACTCTGTAGCCACTGGGAACCCAAGCACATGAGTAAAGACTCCTGCTGTCTTCCCAATGACTATTTCAGTCAACCTAGAAGAGCTCCTACATATGCCACAAGTTCTTTCACTTTATTTTAAACCTGGCTTATGTTCTAATAGCTCAATTAAGATCACAGCAAAGCCATCAGAAAACAATAATCACACAAAATAGTAGTCTGAATTTCTGCAATTCTTTTTACCATGCAGTCAATTTATGAATCTTTACCTTATCATACTATGTTAGGACATATATCAAAGCTTTAGCCACGTAATGTTCTGATCTAACAACACTCGCCATATCTGAAAATAGACCCTACATTCATATGATAATAGGACACTGATAGCCTCTCTCCAGAACCCATCAAGCTGCATGTGATCCCACTAACTCCACAGCAGTGTGGTTTCACCAAAATCAGAGCTGAAGGAGTGGGACCCAGGAGGAGAGCAAAGAAGAGAAGCTGACCAGAAATCGGCCAAATAAATGGAATTGCTAAAATAATGGGGATAGTAGTTTTGATTCATTACTCTGATATATTTTTTCCTACCCTGCAATTCCCCACTTACTGAATTGATGGCAGTATCACTTCAGGCAGACACCATCCAGGAAGAAAGAAGTTAGAGCTCAGCTTTGTGTCTCCAGCTAAATTTTTTTAATGTTCAGAGTGAGTTAACAGTTTCGAAAGCCTGGCTTTGTTGAAAATAGAGGTTTTCTAAATTTGAAGGGTCCCTTTACATATCAAAAACAAAGTTTGGAGATATGAGCATGCTTTTCTGTAAGCCTTAACAGAGAAGGCAAGAGAATATGTTACAGGGAAAATACCTGACAGCAAGAGGGGAAAGTAGAATGTCCTTCCGTCTGTTGCTGATGGACAAAGGATAAGAGAATGTGAGGGACAACTGATCAGACGTGAGTGTCTTGGCTCTCCTGCTCTCAGGGCGGAAACCCCAAACCAGAGAGGTTGGAGGGAATCAAAGAGCAGGGAAAGTTGTTCCTTTGTCCCAGGAACAGCTCAGCAACATTTAGGTACCCACATTCAGCCAGCACCAGGGAACATGAGAAAAAAACGAGGAAAATGTCTAGGCAAACAGATTTGAGGACAGCCTCATGATGTCCTGCCCACCTCAGTCATGTATGGACTAAGCAGCCTAATGTTTTTAGATCTCCAAAAGGTATAAGAAATTGCTAAGGTAAAAAATGAACCCCCATCCAGCGATTCTATGCCTGTGTACATATCCCAAAGAATTGAAAGCAGGGACTCAAACAGATAGTTGTATGCCATTGTTCATAGCAGCAACGTTCACAATAGCCAAAAGGTGGAAACAATCCAAATGTTCATTAGTAGAGGAACAGATAAACAAAATGTGGTATATACATGTAATGGAATAATATTCTGGCATAAAAAAGAATGAAATTCTGATACATGCTATATGGATGAGCCTTGAATACATTATGCTAAGTGAAATAAACAGACACAAAAGAACGATTGTATGATTTCACTTATATGAGATACCTGGAGTAGTCAAATTCACAGGGACAGAAGGTAGAATAGAGTAGAATAGAAAACCAAGAGCTGGGAAGAAGGGAAAATGGGGAGTTATTATTTAATAGGTACAGAGTTGCTGTTTGGGATGATGGTGAAATTCTGGAAATGAATAGCAGCAATGGGTTACACAACATTTGAACGTACTTAATGCCATTGAATTGTACACTTAAAAAGGGTTAAAATGGTAAATTTTGTTGTGTATATTTTAGCACAATAAAGTTTTTGTAAAAAAAAAAAAGTGGACCCGTAATGGCCTGGGAAAAGGACCAGGAGGCTACAGGGTGTTCAAAGGCCATGGCAGGGACAATGGGCAGTGCATGCTCACAAGACACACCAAAAAACCAGCCTCAGACTGCCACAGCTCAGGATGCCCACTGTTCAGGCAGGCTGAGTGACATTTTCATAGGGGCCGGCAAGGACTCAAAATATAGCACCAGGCCACAGGGGCATCAGAGGTCTCCCCACCAAGCTGCATGAAGGCCAAAAGGATATACAAGCTTCCTCCTGCACCCTGACACCATACTGGGGTGGAGAAGTAGCAGAGGAGATGCTACAAGAAGTAAAGAGTCCTGATGGAGAGATTAAGCTCTGAATTGACTAATTCCCCCAAAGTGAAGTTGTAACTGGGATTGTAATAATGGTAAAAATCAAAGTGTAATCCATCACCATGGGGATAAAGGATCAAGGGGAAGGGTAAGACTAGTTGTATAAAATTTTATTTTATTTATTAATTATTTTATGCAGGCTTTTGTCTCCCACTGAACACAGTGTATAACTATAAAGCCTTTCATCCCTCAGTCTGACACAGTGATAGGGTATATATTGCTATTCCCCCCCCCTCATTATTTCCAATGCATGTATTTGTTTAAAGATTTTTTTTTTTTCCTTTTTGTCTTTTTTCGTGTCCGGCAACGGATAGCAACCCTCAGTGTCGCGCCCGTACCAGGGACCGGCAACGGGATTGCAACCCTTGGTGTTGTGTCCGCACCCCGCTCAGCCAGTGAGCAGGAACCGGTCTGTATGTGGGATCCGAACCCTCGGCGGGAGCGCCACTGTGCTCCCAAGCGGCGCACTGTAGCAGTGTGCCACCGGGCCGGCCCTAAAGATTTTTTTTACAATATTAAAGAGGCAAAACACAGCAGGTGAATTTGCCCCTCTTTCTTAATTGTGCTGCCCCCAAATTCCACCCATTCTTCGTTTTATGAGGAGATTACAAGATTTTTCATCTCTTTGACTTCCACTGCATTCAACTTCAGCTGTCTCTACTGGACATACTTTTTGCTTTACATTCTTTCTATAAACTTTGGGTAGATATACAGAAAGAATGAGCTTTGAATATTTCTCTCACCCATGAATTTAAAAAACAATAATTAAAATAAATACTCCACCAGCTGTGTCATGCCTTTGAGGTGACATCAATGAAATGAGAAGCTATTAAAAAAAAAGATTCCATTGCTTTAGTCTTTGCAGGACATCAGTTGAAGAGACAATTGCCTTCTGACAATTATTTTTAATCCCAAGAGACAAGTTACTTAAATTGACTACCAGTGGCAAGCTTAACCCTCTACTGAGAAAAACCTAGTGAGCTAGAAAATTAAAATGCAGCCAGTCCAGGTAAAAAAAAATGGGTTAAATAATACATCTATGGTTGGAAGGAAAGGTCTTTAGACTGATTTTTTGCTGTTTCAGAGTTTTCTGGAAATTCTTCACTACTACTACATGCAGTTAATTTATTTCAGTCTGTTGACTGCGCCTGTTACAGGAACTTCCAGGGGCAGCTGTATAGTCTGCATTTCCTCCAATATGCTGACAAAGCTTCTAAATAAAACTATCTTAAATCCTCAATCAGCTGTCCAGCACATCAAATATTGCTTTGCTGACCACTAATTACCACTTTCCGTGTTTTTTTTTTTTTCCTTTTTGTCTTTTTTCGTGACCGGCAACGGATCGCAACCCTCAGTGTCGCGCCCGTACCAGACCGGGACCGGCAACGGGATCGCAACCCTCAGTGTTGCTCCCACACCTCGCTCAGCCAGTGAGCGGCCGGTCTGTATGTGGGATCTGAACCCTCGGCGGGAGCGCCGCCGCGCTCTCAAGCGGCTCACTGTAGCAGTGCGCCACCGGGCCGGCCCTCCGTGTTTATTATTAGTAAAGTGAAATGCCCCAAAGTCTTATTATAAGGTCAATTAGACAAAAATGTGTCCTAGAAAAAAAAAATTGATAGAATTTTATCCACTCCATTTCCAGCAGTGAATCTATAAGCTTTCAACTTAGGTTTATTTCCCTGTGCCTCTTACAAACTAGTCAAACAGTCATGTCCATTTTGCACTTGCCAAGGTGAGATATTGTATAACTATGACACGACAACAGAGTTCAAGAGTTCTACACGGACCTGCCACTGTTGGTGTATATTCCCTTGCACCGTAAGTCTCTGCTCATGTGTCATCTCTTTGCAGAGATTTTCTCAGCAGCCCCAAATGAACTGGGCTCTGTCCTGCCCCTGCACCCACTGCACTGTTACCTGGATGCTTTTGAATGCTCATCTTATTAGTATTGTTGTCTGTTATGATGAATAAAATGTCACTGCTTTATTACAAGTACTCAAAATTGGAAGATGTAAGTTCTCCAAAGATTAATCCATCAGATCATTAAAATTTCAATTTTAATTAAAAAAAAAAAAACACATAGAATTTGGGAACAGTGATATAGGTAGAAGACAGGAGGGAGGTTTGAAAACTGATTCTAAAGTAAACCTAAAATATAATTGCATAAAAATAGGCAAGAAAGTTTCAAGAAAAAGAAAAGAACTTGCCCTATATATAATAAATATGGTAAAGCTCATAAGCCTACAATAATTACAACAGTGTTTTGGGTGTAAAAGAAGCAATGCTACCTATGAAAAGGGTATATGTAACTGTATGTAATAATTTAGTACATAATAAAGACAGTATTTTAAATTCATTGTGAGAATATGAATTATTTAACAAGCAATGTTGAAAACAATTGGTCAAATAAAGCTTCCCACTTCATACCTTAGAGTAAAGGTAAATTCTTAATGCATTAAATATTTAAATGTAAACACTAAGCATAAAATTACCATAAGGAAATACAGAAAACTGTACAATTTGGAGATGGGAAAAGTTTTCTAAGCATAATACAAAAAACCAATACAATAAAGCAGAAATAATAAATTCAAATAAGTACAGGGGCCAAACAGATACCATACATGAGCAATTATCAGACTAGATAAAAGAATTCCGGTTTTTCCAACAGGATCATAGCAAGCCTTTGGTAGGGAAGGTGACACTCAGCCTCGGTGTTGAAGAGACAGATAACAGGGTAGGGTGGGCACTGTGTAGACCTGGTGAGTACCTGCTCCTTCTATAGGGGAATCTGCATGTGGAAACAGAGGACTGGCACTACCAAATCTTTCCCATTTTTAAAGAAAAGCCAATATTAACCATTTGCTTAAATTTTAAAAAAAGAGCACTGCACTGTGTGGGATAAGGAAAATCATCTGATCCACCACATTTTGCCATGAAAAATATTTTTAGCTGTGACAATAAAAACATTATTTTTCTACACATGAAAAAGTCATAAGTGAGTGTATACAGATATATGTTTTTTAAATCTATATCCATTAAGCACCACAATCGGCTCCAAAGAGCAATCATGTTGTTTCCAACAATAAATCGATTATAGATTGCATTTGTGTAACGGGATGTCCTGTAACTCAAAGTCAAATGTGCAAACAAAAATGCAAATGTGGCTTAAATATATTAGTCAGGGCTTTACTGCTGTTTGTGCACATAATTACAATATTTGTCATCTTAATCTTTGCACTAGGGTCATAGTGCATCTTGGTTTGCGGTTATGAAATGTTTCTGGAAGAAAAATATCTGGATGTGTGACCACAAAATAGGATGAACTATTTAGTAATAGTTGAAAAAAAAGATGCCAATATAAAATTAATAACAGGTTTTTTAATGGAAATACCACTAGTTCCCATTTATCATGTGGACTTAGGCTCTTATTGCATTGCTATTAATGTACTGTAGCAATTAATGCAAAATCACTGAAGAAACTAAAAACCCTCTGAAGTATAATTATAAATAAGAAATGTTCTAAGCCCCACTTATATTCTGACCTGCATAAAGATCCTGACTGCAAGTTCAAGAAGAATTCAATTGACTAATTAAACCAAATTCTTTTGAAGATCCAAAATTCTCACTAAACAAGCAGCATGTTAGAAAACAGAACATGGCTCCATTGTTGCTCCTTCGGGCCACACACACATTGAGCAGGACTGCATGAAGTATGCATTGGAAAGCAAGCTTTGGCATTTAGGTAGCAAAGTTGAAGCACACAGGCCCACCCCCACCCCCCACTAATTTTTAAATCTTCATGTCTCAAAGTAACTAGATAATTAACAAATCATTTTCCTTTGTACTACGCTGAATTACCAGAATCTCAAACATAACATTTCAATCCTGAAGAAGATCCTGAACTGAGACTAGGTTAATGTTGGATATCCTAACCATCAATGAAGACAAATACTACCAGGTAAGTCAAGCTGATGATATGGTTTTGAGGAGGTCATGCACAGGCACAGGGCTTTTACAGAGAAGACCTGACAGTCAGGCTGAACAAGAGAAACTCAGTCAACACGCCATGCTGGGAACATAATAGCATTACATTGCACCACCTGAATTACCCCACGTTCATTATACATGTAGGAATGGTATAGTTATCTGTGCAACAGCTTAAGACAACTGTAGTGAAACTTAAAAGAAGCATCACAGCCTCACATTTATATAAGACTTTATGAATTTCAGAAAACAGAAAGGATGTACTAGCAGTCTGCAGACATTGGTAAGATGAGAACTGAAGTTTCCCAACTTTTGGTGCAGCACTCCTTCTGCACTCCAGGCCATAATTATAAAAACATGTTACAATAAAAAACAAACAAACAAACAAAAACCACCATAGTCTATGGGGAAAAGCTAAGGTAATTGGATTTATATAATCAGCAGGAAATATTTTTCAATTGTGACGAGCAGCTTTTCCCTGCATTTGCTGAAATCAGAACAATAAAAAATGGGCCATATTCTTTCCCCAAATCTTAATACAATAAATTATTTTTGTGTCATTTATATTATATATCAATTAAAAATGTGTAAGCCAATTTAACAAACAAAAGACTAATTTGTCTTACATTAGATAAATCATTAGGTAGGAAATGGTATTCTTAAAATACAATATGAGGCTACTGATAAAAATATATATCACTCATTATTTAAATAATAACACAAAAAACTATTTTCCAGTATGGGCAGGGAAAATAATATTAACATGTATCTGTTCAATTATGTTACATAAAGTTTCACTTATAAACCTCATTTTGATTTTAGGTTATACAACTAAATATGTCTTATTTTATAACTGATGTACTCATTTTATATCTAAACGTATAAATAGTATTTTATTCTTCTTTGTTCCTTGCAATGACAAAACAAGGGTACAGCTACTTTAATAATAACTAATAACAATTAATATTTATTAAGTGCTTATGATGTGCCAAGCACAAGCTCTTTGCAAACATTGTCTCATTTAAACATCATCATAACCGTATGAGGCAGTTATGGTAAGTATGCCCAGCTCATAAGTGAGCAACTGAACTTTGGGGAGTTTCAGCAACTTCCAAAAGTCATTCAGTTCATAACAGAATCAGCACTCAAATCTAGTCTGTCCCAACTCCAGAGCCAGAACTCTTAAACACCACTATATATTTTAGTCTTTTCCACAGAGGATAAATCTCAGAGGTGCAATTAAGTATTTAACTCTTTCACAGCAGAAGCTGGCTTCTATTCTGCATCTCCCTGCTCCCTGAGCAACTGCTTATGAATGTGCTCACCACACCTTAGGTCACTGGTTCACAGATGTCAATATACAAAAATCCTTCTGAGAACTTTATAAAAATCAGAATCCCAGAACTTTGGGTTAAATATGTAGGCCTGACAAAATGCATCTATCTTTTCTCCCTCCAGAGACATTGCTTAAATGCTAGTAAAGGAATTAAAAATGTATAAAGCCACAACTGAGCAAACAGGAGAGAAGCCATCAATGGACAAAGATGCAAACAAATTTCTAGAAGAGAGAAACTGCATGGAGGAGTAGTTACTATTATACTAGGTCAGAGGAGGCTTTAGCATGCAGAAGATGTGGGGCCCCATCTTCCCTTTCTCCATCTCCATATAAAGGATGCCTAATAGATCTGCATCTACCCATTCCAGGTAGGATTCTTCTGGAGAAAACACTGAACAGTTACAGAGAAGAGAAAGAAATCATAATCTGGAATTCTGGGTTTTCAATGAAGCAGTCAACTCTGAGCTCAAACACCTCAAATTAAAGCCTCCAAACAGCACACTCGACCAACATACACAAACTCCCCATTAGCTTTCTAATGCCTTATTCCTACATATGTATGAGCAACCATAAAAAACTTTCAATATTAAAACAAAGTAAATGAAATATTATCCTGGAGGAAAGAGAGTAAGAAAGAGAATGAAAAAGTAATTAAGAAAAAGAAATCCTCTAATTTGTATGCTCAGAGAGATATGAGAAAATATTATATCCATAAAAAGAACAGGGAACAAGAAAAATCTCTTGAGAATTAAACATAAACATCCGTATATTCCCAATTTTTAAAAATGGAAATTTGGGAGGACAATGCCAAGGAAATCTCTCAGAATAAAAAAGATAAAGATATGTAAAATGCAAAAGATAATGTAAGAGGCTTAAAGAATCAGTCCAGGAGGTTCAACATCTGAATAATAGGAGTCTCAGAAATAGATATCAGAAGAAATAGAGAAAGAAATTAACAAAGAAATAATATAGAAAAATATCCCAGAGCTAAAGGATATGAGCTTTCAAGTTGAAAGGTCCGACCAGGTGTCTAGAACAATGAATGAAAAAGGGGTCCGCAGCAAATGCCATCCCTGTGAAATTCCAGAATCTCTGGTCAAAACAGATACAAGACACTTCCAGGGCAAAGAAGGAGGGGAGGCAGGTTAGCACAGTAGAATGAGAATTACATGACATCAGATTCCTCAACAACAGCAGATGTTCAAAAGACAAGGGAGAAACCCTTTAAAATAACAATTCTTATACCAAATAGAGCCAAATTTCATCAATTATGGGGGTGAAATAAAGAGATTTTCAGCCATGGAAGGAGTCCTGAAAATTGATCTCCGTTCTGCAAGTGTGCCCCAGGAAAAAGGAGAGTCAGCCATAGAAGGGGAAGAGAAAAGCATAAGAACCAGAATTCCTGGAAGTCCTAGGGATGGCAGCTGTGCAGCAGAGCCCAGAGAGGAATGACTGCTCTTGGAGCTGAAATACAGAGGGATCCAGAAAGGGAGAAGGGATTCTCGGTGAAATATCTAATATGATGAAGCCTTTGAAAACAAGGTAGATATGATAATAGAAAAACAGGGCAAGAAATAAGGAAGAGAAATTAGAAACTCCAGTAAAAGGCTGTATAGAAAAGTAAACATTATCATAGTACAACCACCATGTAAACAATATGAGCAAGAGTGTAAGCAGTAATGATCGATCAAAAAAAATATATATATATATAGCATCACTGTATTTTGAGGTTGGGAGATGGAAGTGGTCTAGTGTAAAAAAAATCTGTCTTCATCTATCATAACAGGAAGTTAGAAGATGATGTCTAAAATTTTTAAAAAAAGGAAGTAGCAGGAAAGGCATGTTATTTAGAGATACTGAGGTAACCACCAGAACAAACAGCTACAATAGTATAAAATAAATTACTTGGTAAGTAATGTGGTGCCGTAGGAAGGAGTTATTAAAATTCGATAATAAGATATGTACACATGTGTGTTTAAGTATCTATGTGTATGCATACACTTCTTTTTATGGGACTTATATATTTCCTGTATTTAAGTCCTATCCAAGAGTGCAGAATTTACTACCGTTGTTCAAAGTAGACTTCCACTTCTTGATGCGAGATTTATGTTCTCACACCTACTGTGCCACAGAAGAAACATAAATGCCAGTTGGAAATAGAAAATGTTTGATAAGATTTAGTGCATGTTGCTGTTTCTCTGAAATTTAAGTTTTACCTCTATCTGAAGGTAGGAGAGATAAGCAGTTTGCTTTTCTACCATACCACAGATTCCCTTAGCCTTCAATATATAATACATTATGCATCAATTAAGTTGTCTTCAATTAAATGAACATTCTTGCACAAATGATTTCATATGAGTAAGTAGCTGTGTACTGGGAGTCTTTGTTTTTTCAGACAAAAAAGGACAGTGCTCATTTTTAAATGCTTAGTGTTGAGTAAACTGTACTTTCTCAATTATTCAGAACTGGTAAATAAGTATAATTATTCCTCCTGCAAAGAATAGTTTCATAGCTAGATATTAGCTAGAGAAGCAACAATGAGGCTTGCTAATCATTGCTATGACAGTCTTCTGCTTTATTTTTATATGTATCTCATAAAACTGTCAAAACTGAGTGGCAAGCTGGAGCTTCAAGAAAAGAGCTCTTACTAGCCTAGGGAATTTTAATAGAAAATCTTATCTCTTTGGGCCCGATCCTAGACATATTCCATGGGGAAGAAGCCTGGCAAAAAAGATATTAAATAAGATGTCTGATTCCTTTCCGTCTCAGTCCCTCTCATATTCATGAAAATACTGGTCTTTAGATGAAAACAGACAAGAAATTTCCATTACGTCCTTGGTCATCTTCAAGATGAACTTTGAAGATGATGCAAGGACTTTGAATTTATATGTCCTGAAATGAGAATTTAATGTTGATATGATGGGGAAACCATCAAAAACAAAATGAGTGGGATCAAAGGAAGAGTTTATATTATGCCAATGAGACGGTTAATTAATACCCATAAGTATTAAAGAAACTTAAGTAAATATGATAAATGACCACAAGTAAATATGCATGTTCCATGCTGGTGGCATTCAAAATAATAACTAACAGCTTTGTTGCAATAGTAGGTTTTCTGTTACCGATAACAGAATACCTGAAAGTGGGTAGTTAAAAAGAAGCAAAATTTATTTCTTATAGTTTTGGAGACTGGGGTTGAGGGGGTGCATCTGGTAAGGGCCTTCTTCTTGGTGGAGATCTCTACACAGAGTCCTGTGGCGACCCAGAGTGTCACATAATGAGGGCTGGGCAAGAGCACATTTTTACATGCTCACTTGCTCTCTTTATAAAGCCCCCACTACACCCTGATAACCCATTAAACCATTAAGCCGGCATAGTCCTCATGATCCAATTACATCTTTTTTTTTTTTTTTGGCAGAGACAGTAATTTATTTTTGATAAATAAAAATACACAGCATCAAGTGTGAATCTGTTATATAAACTCATTTGATTTCACATAAAATTACCAATAAACATTTTTGACACAAAACAAGTCGTAATACATTTAAGAAGACTAAGATCATAGGAAATATGTTTCCTGACCACAACTACAGAAGGTAACTTAGAAAATTCATGAATGTGTGGAAATCAAACAACACTCTCCTAAATAAACAATGGGTAAGAAGAAAAATCGCAGGGAAATTAGAGAGTACTTTGACACAAAAATCAAAGCACATCATATCAAAATTTATAGGATGCAGGGCTTATACAGTGTTTAGAGAAAAATTTATACTTGTAAAGACCTGTACTAAACATAAGAAAAATCTCAGTTCAGTAATGTAAACTTCTACCTTAAGAAAATAGAAAAAGTAGAGCAAACTGAACCAAAAGCAAATATAAGTAGGAAATAAAAATTACAACAGAAATATAGGAAATAGGGAATTAAAGCACAATAGAGAAAATCAACAAAACCAACAGCTGATTCTTTAAAAAGATCAAAAAAATTTGAAACCTTTACCTAGACTGAACAAGAGAGAAAAATACAGAAATTACTAAAATCAGAAATAAAGCACAGGCATTATTATTACTTGTTATTACGGTTTTTTGTGGTGGTAAGATTTAGTTTCTTTCTCATTTGCAGTTTTGTTCTACCAGTGGGTTTTGTTTTTTCTTGTGTATTCGTGGGTAGTGATTATTGTATTTTGGATTCCAGATGTAGGACTTCCTTGAAGATTTCTTGTAGGGCTGGTTGTGTGGTGGTGAACTCCCACAGTTTTTGTCTGTCTGGAAAATACACTATTTCTCGCTCATTTCTGAGAGATATAGTATTCTTGGCTGGCAGTTTTTTTCTTTTAGTATTTTGAATATATCATCCCATTTTCTTCTGGCCTGTAGAGTTTCTGTTGAGAAGTCTGCTGTTAGTCTGATGAGTGCTCCCTTATAGGTGACTTGATGCTCTTCTCTTGCTGCTTTTAGAATTCTCTCTGTCTTTGAGCTTTGCTAGTTTGACTATAATGTGTCTTGGAGAGGATCATTCTGTGTTGAATCAGTTTAGGGATATTTGAGCCTCCTGGATCTGAAGCTCCATGTCTCTCCCTATACCTGGGAAGTTTTCTGTTATTATTTCATTGAATAGGTTTTCCATGCCTTTTCCTTTCTCTTCCCCTTCTGGAACACCCATGACACAAATGTTTGTGCAATTAAGGTTGTCTGCTAGCTCTCTTCATTTTTTAAAATCCCTTTTTTGTTTTTGGCCTGCCTGTGTTATTTTGAAAAGACTATTTTTGAGATCAGAAATTCTTTCTTCTGCTTGTTCTAGCCTGCTGCTTAACTCTTGGTTGTGTTTTTTATTTCATTGAGTGAACCTTTCAATTCCATGAGTTCTGCTACATTCTTTGGGAAGGTATTAATCTCTTTGTAAACTTCCTCCTTCATATCCTGGATTTTTTATCTCATTTCATTATGTTGTCTGAGTCTTCTCAAATCTCAGTGAGTTTCCTTAAGATTGTTGCTTAGAATTCCTTTTCAGTCATTTTAAGGGTTTCCTGTTCTATAGGGTCTGGTACTTGAGATTTACTGTATTCTTTTGGTGGTGTCATATTTTCTTGGGTTCTCATATCTCTAGTATCTTTATGTTGATGTCTGGTCATCTGGTAGAGCAGTTACTTCTACCACTCTGGAGTGGGCTTTGAGGAGAGAGATATCCTCTTCTTTTTCCTGTCTCTGCTGGTGACTCTCTTTGTGCCAATGCAGTCTAGTGTTTGGCAGGCTGCCTGCATGGTAGCTATGGCAACTGCTGTGGTGTCAAGTTGCTTTTTCAGCAGCCATGGCTGTGGTAGTTGCTATGGTGGGCCACCCATGCAAAAGTGGTGTTTTTGACATGCTCCTGCTTAGGACTCTGGGCATGCTCTCTTGCCTGCTTCCAGGTGGAGGGGGCTGCCCTCAGCTCCTGCCTAGGGCCCCAGATGTACTCTCTTGCCTGCTTCTGGGCAGAAGGGGCTACCCTCAGTTCCTTCCTAGGACCCCAGGCATGCTCTCTTCCCAATTACATCTTAAAGTTCCCATCTTTCAAATACCATAGTTGGATTTCCCACCTTCTTAACACTGTTACAATGGGGATCAAGCTTAAATGAGTTTTTGGATGGACATTCAAACCATAGCATTTATTAAAGGAAAGCCATTTTATATTATCTTTTTATTCTCTTAACTATCTTGGTCTAACACAGGGAATCAAAATTGTTTCTTGAATAGTTACCAAACTTCAGTCATTCATCTATGACTTTTTCTGTATACTATATGTTCATTGTTAATGAAGTATTCTTCTTTTAGTTGATTTACTTTTAAACTTAAAGACCAACTTGAGGTCTTGTTCTAAGACAAAATAATGAAATTCATTTTATATTTTCAATGATATATTTTCTCTTTGGATATAGTTTTCTATAGTGAAAAAAAATGTTTCCCCTGAATAAACTTCATCTCCCTCACTTTTCCATCTGCTGAAAAGTGGCAAATATAGCCAGCAGAGGCTTCCAGAGGCAAAGAACAGACTCATTTTTGCCAATTTGGAAAAGGGTTAAAATGAGAGACAAGTTGCCTTCCCTGCTAGGGTTAGGTAGGGAGGGAAGAGTTGGTTCAGACCTTCATCCTCAGCCCTTCATTTGGGTTTCTCTTCTACTTTCCCTGTGGCAGAAAGAGAAAGAATTGTATTTCTCTTCCACATGTCTAACCTTCGTAGAAACTGTGCTGTGGCTGCTGCTCTGTCTTTTCCCTATGATGGTTATTTTAGGTGTCAACTTGACTGGATCAAGGTATACCTAGAATGCTGGTAAAGCATTATTTCTGGGTGTGTCTGTATGGGTGTTTCTAGAGGAGATTGGTGTTTGAGTTGGTAGAATAAGTGGGGAAAATCTGCCCTTAATGTGGGCTGGCATCATCCAATCAGACTGTTTACCATCCAATAGAGGTTGATATTGGGATACAAAGGACATAAGTAAAATCCTGTGCCTCCATCTTCTAGGTTAGTGCTGTATCCATTAATATAGTCACATGGAACTTCCCACGCAGGCTGAAGAGAAAAAAAATCCTGCTTTTGGATATTTTAGTGCAGGATAGTAAAGTAAAAACATGAACCCATATTCTAATGATCTGTAACCTGCTTTCTGCAAAAGCTAAGAAGTACTCAATGATAGACAAAGCTGAGCTAATTGTTGACATGATTTCATAAACTTTTCTCCTCCACTGATTTTTTATGGTCGATAGGCTTATACGGCATTGGGTTGCCTAGTTCAGATAGTACTCACACAAAAAAGGCATTCTGAATATGAACTAGAAGAGTGTAAAAATAAAAGTATTGCTAATGAACAAAGATTGAACTGGTTCTTTGTTGGAAGACTTTTTAAAAAAAAGAAAATAGGAGCCCATGTGATAAAGGAGGTAATTTTGTCTTTTTCCTTTGATGTTTCATTGATATCAAATAATGGAGATTCACTCTTTGAATCCAGAGATATTTGAACTGAGCTGCACAGTACTTAAATGATTTAAATATTAGACATAAGCCAAATCCAATGTTACAAAAAAATTATTTTTCTAAGGTTAAATAAAAATTGTTATTTTTAATGTCTATGACACTGTATAAAAAATCTCAAAGGGTTCTTGATAAAAGTGAACATTCTGGAACTCCACCCCCCAAATTTCTGATTCAGTAGATCTTCATGTTTGACAAGCACCCAGCTGAATTTAATTTAGATGTCCTAAGGAGTATGTTTGGGTAACCACTACTCTATAAGATATAATGAGAAATAAGCATAAGTAAGTCTAAATGTTTCATTTTAGACTTAAAAATCTTTGAACAGTTATAAAATTATATGCAAGAGAAAAACCCTTCAATTACACTAGTGATGATTTATCTACTTTCAAAATTATGCAAAAATGAATTGTTAAAATCAACAGCATAATTTTACAAATCTAAAATATCCTGTGATGATGGATCATTAACTAATTTTTATGAAATTAATCTGCATTATAACAATAAAATTCCATTAAACTCAATCATCTGAGAAATTTTCACCCAGTTTTATGTAAATCTTCCAACAAAGAACCAGTTCAATCTTTGTTCATTAGCAATACTTTTATTTTTACACTCTTCTAGTTCATATTCAGAATGCCTTTTTTGTGTGAGTACTATCTGAACTAGGCAACCCAATGCCGTATAAGCCTATCGACCATAAAAAATCAGTGGAGGAGAAAAGTTTATGAAATCATGTCAACAATTAGCTCAGCTTTGTCTATCATTGAGTACTTCTTAGCTTTTGCAGAAAGCAGGTTACAGATCATTAGAATATGGGTTCATGTTTTTACTTTACTATCCTGCACTAAAATATCCAAAAGCAGGATTTTTTTTCTCTTCAGCCTGCGTGGGAAGTTCCATGTGACTATATTAATGGATACAGCACTAACCTAGAAGATGGAGGCACAGGATTTTACTCATATCCTTTGTATCCCAATATCAACCTCTATTGGAAGACCATACAATAATTTAAGATTCCACCCCTCAGTAAATCCAGTTAATTAAGGTATCTATGGTGAGCTTCCTCACCACCTCCATCCCAAGATTATGTAGATTAGCAGGGGGACTGTTTCCTAATATATCAGTTAAGAGTATAAACTTGCATTGGTTTCCTGTACTATAGGTAATCCAATTCACCACATCTATATGGAGTAGTGAAGATGTGCAAGATACTGAAGGGGGTGTAAATATATACAAGACAGCAGTCCCTAGCAGTTATAAGGAGAGAACGGGCATGACCACAGACACCCAATATGCACGTGGTACATATAATAAGAAAGCGATAAATTCCTTAGCGCTGTTATAAAGTTCAGAATTGGCTTTAATTTTTATTATTCATAGAAAATTGAAATTTCTAGGCACCCTTGGTCTCTGACAGAATCTGAGGAGAGGAGACTTCTTAAGACAAGTGTTCACAAATTCATTTATTGGGCTCACCATATCCGAGGTTGGTTCACTCACATTTGACTTTCAGTTGTCCTGTTACCTGCACAATAGACCAGAAATGTTCAGCAGCCAGTTACCCAAACATGTGGGAATCCTGTACAATTCTAAGGGGCATTGCAAAGTGCATTGCTATTGTAGGTGTGCTATGGTTTTGCACTTATGATCTACTATCTGTGTCAGGCTATGATTCAAAGTCCCCACTTCTTAAGTGCCATTAAATTAAAATGATCAAACCCTGCAAAGGAGCTAAGACCATGAGTTTGCCTTCTCCAGTATAGGCAGACACTTTCTTTACATGATTAATCATTAAGGTGTATTATTCCACCTTCACTGCAATTACATTTTTAAAAGGAGGAGATGAGACTAAGTTTTTGACAAAATTATCCCAAAATCATCCCAAGTTTCTTTTCAAGCATTTGTTAAAAACACAATCAGGCTGTTCTTCAGACTAGTATCAACACTACTGGAAGCACCAGGCCATGGTTCCGTCTCCTGGATGAAATTTAGAAAGATTATGGTTATGCACATCAGCTACTCACAATAGTCAATCTTCATTGATTATTGAGGAGAAGGAAGAGTGACTTCACCATATGAGAATGCAGTGCCCATTGTGTACAAAGCTTTGAGATGGTGGTGGGGGAGGGTTGGGGGTAGCAGAGAATGGCTTTTGACCCATTTTTGAATTTCAGAAACAATCAGCCTCTATACAGTGAATAACTGAAAGGAAAAGTATGTCAGTAAAAATATGGAGGAAGAATGCATACAATATTGCATAACTTCCTTTAGAGACTTTTTGCCTATTTGTCTGGTTCCGGGTCCTTAACTTTAGACAACTTGCAGAGATGAGTCTTGAGACATCGGGGCAATAACAGTAGCATATACAGAAGGGAAAGAACAAAAATCTTTTTGCTAGTTAAGACACTGCTAGTTAAGACTCTACTTTGTTTTCAAAAATTTCTGTAATTGAGTAATACATCTTACTCCATTCTAAATTTATACTGAAAGAAATTAGAATATTTCTGTGGACACCTGATGACAAATTAAATATAAAAATTATGGGAAAATATAAGGCAAACAAGAAAATTTATGGAAAGTTTCATCGAAAGTAGATTCTGTTTCCTCCTCCCTGATTATAGACTATAATTCTTTAGTCTTCTAATGACCACATGACATCAAAACTTAGCTGCTTTTTTTCTATAAAATGAGATACAGAAGAATTACATGCATATCATACCCCCAAAATCCCTGCATTAGGAGATAAACAAAATCCTTTAAAAAACAATACTCCTCACCCCCCAAAAAATGACATCTTGCCTAAATTTTTTAAAAAATCATGGAAAGTACCAAATAATATTTTTCCAGTTGAACTTTAGGAATTGCTGGGTTTTTTTTTTTTTTTTTTCTCATTATCTAATTATTTAAGCATCGTGAACAATCAACTTCTTCATTAATGAAAATCAGGACATCTTTTATGTGATTTTTATACACATAAAAGATTTTTCTTTCAATGTCTTATATAGTATTTTCATACAGAACTACTGTTTGGTTTAAAATCTTATATTTTCATGTACTCAAAAATCTCATTCTGATTTTCTTATTAGAAAAACATAAAGGATCTTACAATTCAAGGACTCTATTACCGTTAGTTTAAAAAGGACACATTTTGCTCAGATTAGTGCAGTCAGTTTAGAATTTTGTTAGGAAAATAACTTGAAATAGATAAGTATTAAAGGTATCTTAATTCCTTTTAAATTTGTCTCTTTTTAGATCTCATTTTAAGAATATGTAATCTCAGAAAATAATAGCCAATTAGCCCTCTGTTAACAATGACAACAGGTTTGTTTTCCTATAACTTTAAAGGTCTTTCAACTGAAGTTTGGGCACCTTCCCAAAATGACAGATTCTGCAGATACTTAACCACTGGCAGGAAGCTCAGTCATTAAAAGACACTCCGAATGTTGTATATACAGATTCTTTACTTATAGTCACTTTCTCTAAAAAATAAGAAAAAATTAAGCATTTAGTGGAATATGCGTAAAACTACAGCTCATGGTTTAAACTATGGAGAGAAGTCCCAAGTCATACGTACAGTTAAATAACAACATACAAGAAGATACCAAACATATGTACATGCAAGGGTACTTCAAAAAGTTCATGGAAAAATAGAATTAAAAGAAAATACAAATCTTTCCATGAACTTTTTGAAGAACTTTTGTGTGTGTGTGTGTGTGTGTGTGTGTGTGTGTGTATATATATAATATACATGTGTATGTCTGTATACATATATATGTAAAATGTGTCTGTGCCTTTATATCTCTATATAACATGTCTTATGAGAATTGTCATGTCCAGTTTTTTAATGATAGCATTTATTTAAAGCTATCAAGTAAGAAATCTTTAGGAGTTTATTCTCATTTTCTAACTCAGAAAAAGAAGCAAAATCCATCAAGAAAAAGCAATTTTAGGGGGATAGGAATTGGGGCCAAACAGGTTGTACAATTTATTTCCTCTAAAAATAACCAACAGAAGGTCTGGCAGCCTGTCTTAGTTATCAGCAGCTTCCCTTCATTAAGTCTAATTGCTATGCGGAGGCCATTTCAATTGATGCATATAAAAAGCAATTTCAAGTCCACCATGGTGGCCTCCAGCCTCTCTGGGGAACGGATGGTCCATTCTGCTCCTTTTTATGTTCTCCTTAGTATGGGAGGGCCGGCCGTTGAGGCTACTAATGACTGTCCATTCTGTGGGTGTCACTTGGCAGGAACTTGTGGATAAGTTTATCAAGAGGATTTGCAGTATATTTGGAATTGTGAGACGCAAAGATTTTACTACAGAGAAAGAAAAAGAAAATGAATGAATGAAACAAGCTTCCCAGAAACTAAGAGGTAGAGCCACACAGTGTGGTTTTAAAGACCAAACTCAAGCACTATAACCCTGCTGCTCACTCACTCAATCATTCACTCATTTTTTTTTCTTTCTCTCTGTAGTAAATCTTACTTTCTCTCAGCCTCAGTGTCCACATCTGTAGAACATGCAGAAGAGCAACACCTGTCTTGTGAGGATTAAATGAGTTAATGCATGTTAGCTATTATATTGTCTCTGTTTTACTAAATAGCCTCAATTTAAGCTGGCAAAATGATATAGAATTATGTCCCATTCACAAAAAAATTTAGCCTTTTTATGATTTGTTAATTGATTCATTCATTCATCCATTTCACATTTTCTGATTTTATTCTTTCAAGCCTCTTTTGTGTATGAAAGTGACCTAATCTCCTCGTGAGCCTAACATTTCAGGTTTCTTAATGTTTAAAGGCAAATATAGCTGATAACTAGCACCAACCACTGCTAAATAACAAACACAACAGGAATGTGGCTTTCCTTCATGTAGTGGCACAGGGACAATTTTTAAATCATTTTTAAAAATAGAATATCATTGAATTTTTTTTAAATAATGACATCAGATATTCACTCGGATTTATATTCACTAGAAATTGCTGATCATATTCTGCCAAACTCATTTAGTAAATACCTATATACATGTATATTATGTCGAAGCATAATACTTTGAAGATTAAAGTGTTCTAATAATTATTATCACAGATCAAGTGTCTATTAGGTGGCGGGCATTTTATATTTGCCATCTATTAATCTTCACAGTAACCCAGTGGTACTGATATTATTCCCTGTTTACAACACAGAGAGGTTAAATGACACAGCCGCTAAGAAGGAGGGAGACCAGCTCATGTCTAGTGCTAAAGTACTCTTTTCTCCTTGTTTGTTGTGCGGCTTTGATCCTTATAATGTAAGATATTTTCCCTCTAATGAGATATCATTATCTGGTTTCATATAATTATATACTTACCTCCCCTTTCAGAATGTAAGATATTCGAGGGTATAAACAATGTTTATTTTTAATATGCAGCCCTAATGCATATTTTATAAACATTATGGGTACACAATGAAGTGTTTCTTCTCCCATCTCTCTAAAAATGATATTAGATCAGTAGTAAACCTTTCAATCAGTGGCCTCCGTGATTTTCATTAGGGCTGTTTACAAATGCTGGATCTCTTGCTCTGGGTACGTGGTAGCATTTTGGAACTCTCTGCTTGCTTGAAAATGGTGTGGCCATCAGTGGAAATGAGAAGCATTTAGAACCAGCACATGACTCTCCATGCCTTTTTTTCCTGCCTCAGCGATTGTGAAATCATGGGTGGCAACGGTACCTTCACCCCTGGGTTTCTGAGTAACTTGGATGCCAATTTGCAACAGACCCATAGAGGGGGCAAGATACAAACGTGGTTCCTGTAAGCCACTGAGATTCTGGAGTTGTTACCACAACATAACCTCGTTTGTACTGACTGATACAGCATCTTAGAATCTACCCAATATGGCATTTATCTTGAGATCCCAATTTAACATTAGAAAGGCATATTCATGAAGAGAATAAAGAAACTTTATCTTAGCCTTTTATGACAGTTTACAGGGTGATAGCCCACCGAATCAGACTTCATCTCCTTAAATGGTTTTCTTCCGCCACTTTCCCCTTTGCGCTACCCTGGCATGAACTAGGTGAGGGTGGGAAGGTGCAGACGACACAATACAAAACCTATTCTCCTAAGTGAACCCAGTGTATTGAACAACATGAAGTGATATTTAGGGTTTCCTGTAAGTGAATCCAAGGTGGACAGAAGTACCCCCTAAGATGCACTCTCTGTTACATCACGGTGAATATGAGAGGTAACTCAAATGTGTGGAATGCATTTCTATTGGGCTCACTGATTAAATATTGTGGTGTATGCCTTCCCACATCCTGAATAACTAATTAAATTATTCTTATAATGAATAATTGCTATAAAATCATCTCACTGAGCTTGACTTTGTGACACCTTTTATCATCAGAGAATATTTTTAAATTCCCACAAATAATTTCAGTAAGAAATGGAATATTTTGTTATATCTTGAAAAGGTTATGAATTGCTTCTTGCTACTGACAGCAAATTTCTCCAAATTCTGTGTTCTGAAGTTGAGACTTTCATTATATTTTCATTGCACTGAAGCTAAATTAAAGCTGATCTTATTACACAAAAAGAATTGCATTCTATTTTAAGAACTATTCTCACAATTTCAACTTATTGTAATATCAGAGGCCAATGGAAAAACAGCAAAGATTTATTAGAAAGAAAAACATGATTATTAAGACAAATAGCACTTATAATAAGTTGACTATTTCAAGCTACTTAGAGATCTCACAATAGAAATAGCCACTTACCAACTGTGAAGTTGCTTTGGAAAGTCCTAATAGATTGATGAATAATGTATTCTCTAAGCACTTCCAATTTTATTTATATATTCCCCACCTCGTCCCACAAAAATCTCAAGGTGATATGCAGGAATGCATACAGAACAATGGGGTTTAAATTGAAGAAATAGGATCTCTGAAAAACCACTGTCTGGAAATAAGACAGGGATAAGTTTAGTTTCTAAGTTAAAACAATAATTTACAAGTGGCACAAGTCCTATATAATGAAAACAAACTAGTTCCTTGAGTCTCTGATTTAAGGACTGTCTTTGGGGAGGCAGGGCTGAGTTATTGGATGAAAGAAGGCCTGATCTTGGACCTCTGAACTTTTTGGATTATTTACCACATGAATAAAAAAAGAGTTAAACATGAATCCCAATGCATCTGTGTATCTATTCATATACTGTATGGGTATATATATTCATATACTGTATGTGCCAATGTATTGAACACAATAAAAATACATGAAAAGATCAATTGTAGAGAATAAAGTTGTATTATTTTCTTTCTACACCCCAGGGAAACATTTGCCCCGTTCCTCCCGCACCATGGTATGGTGTGACAGGAGAGTGCCCTGCAGGCCTTCCTGGCTCTCGAAGGAAGGAGGATCTCCTGTTGATGAACAATGTCTTGCCTCGCCCTCCCCAAATACCCTGCCTGCCTTTTGATCTGAAAGCTTCCACACATTTAGAGAAGAGATTGTCTTCCACAAGTCTCCCACCTCTGAATGATAGAAATCCACTCCTCAAATACCTCTTCCTTCCCTAGTACTCAGGTGTGTCCATTTCTCAAAGATTTACCTGTGAAGAATCATAAACTTGTTCTACCAACACAACATGCTGGACACAACAAGATTTCTTCCAGAAACTTTTTTTTTTCCTTTTTGTCTTTTTTCATGTCCGGCAATGGATCGCAACCCTCAGTGTCGCGCCCGTACCGGACAGGGACTGGCAACGGGATCGCAACCCTCAGTGTCGCACCTGCACCTCGCTCAGCCAGTGAGCGGGAACCGGTCTGTATGTGGGATCCGAACCCTCGGCGGGAGCGCTGCCGCGCTCCCAAGCGGTGCACTGTAGCAGTGCGCCACCGGGCCGGCCCTTCCAGAAACTTTTGATTTGATTTTTCCCAGAAACTTTTGATAAATCGAGATTTTCCCAGTATTTTACTTCCACCATAGCAACCTCTCACTGCATTTCAAAATCTCATTAAACAAAATATTGAGGCCAAAGAGTAAGGCAATAGCTTTTTGGCAAATTAATCTCCTATCAAATTAGGGAGAAGACTTTTTTTCTTTTTATTATGCTTTCTTAGATAGTTCATTTGCATTAAGTCTTCAAATTTTACCCTTCAATGCATCTGCAAGCATCCCATAGTGTTCAATGTATCAGTTATAATTTTTTTTTTTTTTTCTTTTTGGTGGCTGGCTGGTGTGGGGATCTGATCGCTTAAACTCAGTCTTATAACATTGCACTCTAACCAATCGACCTAACTGGCCAGCCCCCATAGCGTTCAATGTTATCCTTAGAACTGCACAGTATCCCCTCCCCCTGCTTGAGGCCGTCAACGTCACCGCAGCCCACATAAGGATTCTCTGGGACTGGCACAAGTGTGTATCTGTCAAAGTAGAATCTCACATGCATGCAGCACTTCCATCTAATCTCACTATTAAAGCCCATATCAAAGCGCTTGAATGGCAAGCTGTAAACGTCTCTAGCATAACATTAGTACAACAGTGCAATAAACACTAATCAAACTAATCTAGTGCTTAATTTCATTTGGCCCTACTAAATGGCTCATGTGATATGGCAACTTTAAAGACAGGCTTCTCACAGACTCGGGAGTTTAAATTTACACGGGGCAGAGGTAATCACTCCCCAATGCAATTATCTCATTATCGCCAAATCTATATGCGGAGAACTAAATTAGGACCAGCACACTTTTCACTTTAATTTCTTACTATCCTTGTTTGCTTGTTCTTTTAAGCAGCTATTACTAACAAGGTAAAAAAGAAAAAAATTTTCCTACATGTCACTACTGCTAAACAAGAGGGTCTAATAGTCAAAACAAGGATGAATCATTCTTAACATTTTTATTTCTTTAGTTTTCCCAAATGCAAAACAGGTACAATGTAAACACTAATTCCCTCCTACCCTGGGGCATTAATTACCAAGATAGTGATTATCAAGCTCAAGGAAACTCCCATAAAAAGTCTTTGTATAAAGACAAACCATTTTTCTCTTTCCCACTTGAACACACACACTATTCTCAGGTTCACTGAACTAGAATACAAAGTATCAACTTCACCATTTATTGTGATAGAGTTGGCTGTGGTTATTTTGTCTGCCTGAGAGTGCAACCAGATTTGAGTTGAAAAGCTGTCTGGCGTCTAACAAGCTTTTATAGATCGATTCAGTGTTGGCTGAATATGCATAGTTTCAAAGTGCTATCCATAATATGGAAGACGACTACCTTCCTCTGGGAACTTGTGTTCAACTGAACTGAAATATCAAAATGTCTTCTTCTATGTTTCCTTAATCTGAAATATTAAATACATGTTATGAGGCTAGCAGTTTTTTTGAGATGTACATCAATCTCCCCACAGTAAGTCAGGATTTATTTCTTAGAAGAAACTATATTAATTTTCAATGAAAGTAGAAAGATGTTATCATTAAAAGGATATAAAATGAACATTATTTTTAATAATAATATAAAAATTAAAATTATACATTTAAACTATACTTTAAGCAGAGGGCATTTTAATAATAAAGTAAATTGAAAGATAATAGATGCTAGAGATAAAAGATTTAAGAAAAAATGATGACTTTTGATTATACAGTATCCAAGGCAACATAAACACTTTAAGTTTCATAAATGTTTCAAATAAGCCATTGACTATTTCCAGTTTTAATTTAACTGTCTTGTTGATAGACTTATTACACAAAAGTAGGATAAATCAGTAATTGTTAAATGGTGGGTGCATAAGACAGAGACAACCAACAATTGTCTTTCTGAAATGCTAACTACAAGCAGAGGATGCTGGTCTCTGTCCCTTTCCTCAGAGTCTCCTTACCCACTACCTGGGACAAGAGTTGCTGATCCTACAGTTCTGATTCAATATACTGACTAGGCCGGCTCATCAGTAAATGTAGTAAGAGCTCATGCATGTGAGTATAGCTCTTTCTTCTACGTACTTCTTCCTTGCAGCTGGATTGAAACTCATTCGATGCCTTTCCTGAGGGCAGTTCTGGAGTCTGCTTTGGTTTTCTCCTTTTCTCCGAAGTCTTCTGCTTGTAGACCCCATGGGGCTCTCATCTGACTAACCCAATGAGGGCAGATCTTGAGATTTTAGGTTGGGCTTCGGAGAAAAGAGATTCCTCCATTAATCCTGAGTTATAAGTTTCAGCTCAGTTTTATGATTTATGGTGTGATTGCCAAATGAATTAGAAAAAAATCAAAATAATTTGCCACCTTAAAACTAGACACCTTCCTAAAATGAAAAATTCCTCTTTTTTGAGGACAGTGAGAGGGTAACAACAATGACTTTCAGAGACATTCAATACTGAAGAGGCGTTTCTTCCAAATGTTCTTATACTGCCAAAGCCAGGTTCCTTAAATCAAAATCTGACTAAATAAAACAATTTACCAAGAATCAAAAACAAGGCTGTATTGTAAATATTCAGTCAACAAAGCCATTGATAAGCCGACCAGAACTACATTAAGATGCTTCATGATTTACTGTTTAAACACAATACCCTCAAGAATGCTTCTATCCATTCAAAATTTAAAGTAGGATCTAATGACAAATCTTCAAACGTTGATAGAGTAACACCTACTGATATTTGAAACTAGATATTAATATCCAAATACTCTTTCAATACTCAAGCATATTGATCAACTGATTGAAACAAATGTGAAATTAACTCACACAATCAACTCAGCAGTGGGCTTCTGTCATACAGTTTGGAGAACAGAGCTTCCCAGCTTGTCAAATCTGCTGCCCATCAGTTGTAATGAAATAGGGTGAATTAGTGTCACAGAGAGAATGAGATGACAGATAATGTGAAATATCAGAAGCACATGGCAAAATAAACTCTGTAAATCTACATCACCTTTGGTACCAAAATGACATATAGAGAATGCAAGACCCTGAAAAATGATCTCCTCTCTCTAATCCCAGTTTGTAATTGTGCTAAGAGCAGGGAATTACATTCCCAGATAAAAAATAACCTGTACAACATGTTATCTCAAAGTAAGCATTTCAATCAGTCAGTCAAAAAACATTCCTGTGGATTCTGAAATTGCAGTGTGATGTATGACTAAAACAGTATCCTTTTTTATTTCCATTCACACAATAGACAGACATTTATAGGAGAGAATTCTATTACTATGCCATCTCACTCCAGCCAAACAAATTCTGTTCCCAGGGCTCTCTCTATCTGAATGCCTCATTGTCTAGAAAATGCTTCTTCTACCGAAAAAGCCTTGCTCCTGGCTAACCGATTGCAAAAAGTTATGATGACCACAAGAAAGAAATCAAGACTCCAAAAGAAAAATGACTGAATGGAAATCAAGATTCCAAAAGACACATTACAATTATCATGAAAGGAAGGACAAATAAATGTTCAACAAACATATCTTCAGCCTTACTAATTACCAAAGAGATGTACATTAAAACAACAATAACGTGCCATTTGGCATATATTAAATTAGAAAAAATAATGAAAATCTTAGTAATGCTATTAATGTGCCATGCTATTAATGTGCTATTAATGTGGCATGACAGAAATATAAAAGGCTATTTCAAAAAGTTGAGGGAAAAACAGAATTAAAAAATGATATGAATATATTTCCATGAACTTTTTGAAGTGCCCTCATATTGCTGATAATGATGTAATAACTAGATTTCACTCTTTTGGAACATAATATGGCAATATGTATCCAGAATCATAAAAGTGTTTTTGCTCTTTGACCCAGTAATTATGGGATTTATTCGAAAAAACTCAAGCATAAAAATAGTATGTGCATGAAGATGTTTATTACACAAATATCTATAATACAAAAAATAAAAACACTAGGGCCGGCCCGGTGGCGCACTGCTACAGTGTGCCGCTTGGGAGCGCGGCGGCGCTCCCGCCGAGGGTTCAGATCCCACATACAGACCAGTTCCCGCTCACTGGCTGAGCGAGGTGTGGGCGCAACACCGAGGGTTGCGATCCCATTGCCGGTCCGGTCCGGTACGGGCGCGACACTGAGGGTTGCGATCCGTTGCCAGACACGAAAAAAGACAAAAAGGAAAAATAAATAAATAAATAAAAATAAAAACACTAAAAACAGATGAATGTTTAAGTAAATGCTAGTGTTTCTGTTCAATAGATATCATGCATCCATTCAAAATTACAAATATGAATACTACCAAAACATGGGAAATACTAACCATACACTATTAAGTGAAAAATATTAAATATTATGCTCATTATGATTAAACAGTAATTGGTGAAATAAACATAAGGATAGGGACAAAGACTGGAAGGAGAAATACTTTTAAAGGTAATCAAATGTTATGATAATAAGATTAGGGAGAATTTAATGACCTTAAGTATTAATATTGTTGTAGCACTATTTTTATAACTTAAAATAAGGTTTTGAAGATAAAGAAGATTTTTGTTTTCCTACCTGGACATTTGAGTTATTGTCTTAAAGGCCAGTGCTGTGTTTTATTCATCTTTGTGATATTCTGAGCACTGGCCTAACTCCCTATAGCAACATCACATATCCTCATTTTGAGACAATAATGTAGATTTCTACTCATCTTAAATCCTATCGTGCTTGAGAGCAGCAAAGTAATTCATTGTCTCTTTGGAATGCCAGAAAGCAGTAGAATTTCATAACTGGAATGCTGGTTCTTAAAAAATCTGGAGTTTACCATATTTCAGTTTATTTGGAGTCCTTAAAAGAAATCTTCTTTGGGTAAGTTTCCTTACCAGATAAATTTCCTTTGCAAAATAAAGTTTCTTCACAATATTGATTCAAATCCTTTACACCGCCTGATCAATCTGGAATGACGTATCAAGTCAATGGTATCTGTTCTTGTGCACCACAGATTTAGACAAGGCACTTTGAAAGAAGGACAAACACTCTTTGAACATAATAGAGTTTATGGGAAGGACTACCTCATTTCAACATTTAGCTCCTGAGAATCCTATGGCAGTTATACAGTAATATTTTGTGTTACCCCAGGATTAACTATTTTCTTGTAAAATTCAAATTTTTGTTTCATGATGAAAATAACATATTTAGATCCTCAGTTATTTTTTATGACTAAATAGCTTTTCTCTTAATTTAGAAAAAATAATCTGTAGAAATAATATATAGAAATTAAATACTTAATTGATAACGACAAACTTTTTCTTTAAACTTTATTTTTGCTTTTCTCCCTTGTCAGACATGAAAATGATTTGAAAAGTATGGGATAATATCTGATAATGCTAGCTAATAACTCACGAAAATTCCGTACTGGTTTCCACTTATGTTTTGTATTTTTAAGGCTTCTTTTAAATTTACTTTTTCATGATACACAATGGATTACTACTCAGCCATAAAAAAGAATGAAATTCTACCATTTGCAACAACATGGATGAGCCTGGAGAAAATTGTCCTGAGTGAAACAACCCAAGTACAGAAAGAGAAACACCACATGTTCTCACTCATAATTGAGAGCTGAATCCACAAATAAACAAATGAACGGGGCCGGCCCGGTGGCGCACTGCGCTAGTGCGCCGCTTGGGAAGCGCAGCGGCGCTCCCGCCGAGGGTTCGGATCCCACATACAGACCGGTTCCCGCTCACTGGCTGAGCGAGGTGCGGGGGCAACACCAAGGGTTGCGATCCTGTTGCCGGTCCCGGTCCGGTACGGGGGCAACACTGAGGGTTGCAATCCGTTGCCGGACACGGAAAAAGACAAAAAAAACAAAAACAAAAACAAATGAACAATAAAGAAAGACAGATAGAAAGAAAGAAAGAAAAAGCAATCACAGTAATATGTTGACCTTTTAGAAAACTAGAGGTGAAAAAGGGGAGGGGTGGGGGAGAAGTAGAGGGCTAATGAGGAATTGGTCAATGGACACAAAGAATGATTGTGTATTGTAATAATGAATAAGCTAACGATACTGATCTAACCACCACACATTCTACACAATCACTGAAAATCAATGTTGTACCCCACATGTACATATAGTAAAAAAAATAATAATAATAAATTCACTTTTTCGGGCCGGCCCGTGGCTCACTCGGTAGAGTGTGGTGCTGATAACACCAAGGCCATGGGTTCGGATCCCATATGGGGATGGCCGGTTTGCTCACTGGGTGAGCGTGGTGCTGACAACACCAAGTCAAGGGTTAAGATCCCCTTACCGGTCATCTTTAAAAAAATAAATAAATAAAAATAAATAAAAAATAAATTCACTTTTTCAAGGACCTTCCCATTTAAAACTTACTTTGTCTCAGTGCATCCTTGTGCAATAGTCAGTCACTAGATACTGCATTTACTTATATATTAGAAAATGAGGCAGAGTCTCTGGGATTATTCAAGTTCAGAGTCAGAGACTTCACTTCACTTCCTCAGTCTCCTACTAGCATTTAGGGAATTTCTCTCTCTCTCTCTCTCGTATTATTCCCCATTTTTTATATGATCTGGTTCCTCACCAACATTATAAATTACTAAGGAGTAAGTATCATGTATTTTACATTTTCTGTAACCCCACCCCCACCCCAAGACTAGTACGTTGATGGCTGTATGGTGGGTGAATGACAATTTTGTATTTATTATTAATTAATTTTCCTTCTAAGTACAACATTTGGAAAATTCTTTTATTTATCTTTTTAAAGAAATAACAGGCAAGCATCACACTCATTACAATATATAATTAGAAAATTACTCAATTATTCAGTGAGGTACTGAGCAATAGTCAAGTGCAAAGCTGTCAACCGTGCTGGCTTCACAATAAGTATTTGGTAAGAACTGATGCATATTGAATAAGGGAACAAAAAGAAATATACTTCAAGCCTCTTTCTTAGAAAATTTAATAACATGTTTCTAAGAGAAACAGATTTAGAATATTAATTAAATAAGTACAATTCTTATAGGCAATGCTTTATAAATGGTAAGAAGTCGACACTCCAGATAACTAGGAAACTGAGTTTGAAGTAAATTTTTAATCTAGAATGCACAAATTTTTAACATAAGTCCTCTAATGAAACACACACATTTTTTGTATAACTTTATTTGACAGTAGAAGGGGAAAACACATCTAGATGTCAATGTACTCATCTTTAAAGTCAGTTTACACACTGCGGGACACCCAGTTCCAAGCAATTTCATCAGCTCAAACTGCTTTCTCTACCCTACAGTGGCCAGGAGCCCCCTACTCATTGTGTTCTTTCTCCATGTCTTGCCAGTCAAGGTCAACAGCCAAAGATGATGGAAATCACACTCTTTGCCTACAGTATCCTTAGTTCAATGGCTGCCCACTCTTAGGCTGAAGGCCAAGCTCCTTAAACGTAGAGTATGACAAAGCCTGGCTTGATCTGGCCCCGCCTTCCTCTTCAGCTTCTGTTCGTCCCCATCCCCTCTGCCACCCAGGATTCAACAGGGAATTTCTATCAGTTCTTCAAGGCTTGTGCTTACTCACCTCCAGTCCTTTAAATGCATTGTTCCCTCTGCCTTAAACACCCTTCCTCCCCTATCTTCTTTGCCTGGACAATTTCTGTTCTTCCTTAGCTAATCACTTGAAGAATTCTTCTCTGGTTCTGTGCCTCTCACTCACAGTCAAGGTCAACCACTCCTCTTCTAGGTTTTCATTGTCTCTGGACTTCTATCACTGCTCTTATTGAACTGTGATACAATCAATTCCCACGTCGATCTTTCGTTTTGTTTTGTTTTTTTCATCTTTTTCCCCCTATTAAGTAGTGAATTCCCTGAGGACAGGTACCATCTTGTTTATTGCTATTATTTCCAGTGCTGGTTGTAAATTTTTATTACTAGAATTACCTGAAGATAAGGGCACTAAAGTAGGTAAATTCCTGTTATAGCAAAGGTGGATGTTATAGTAGAAATCACCATGTGTATTTGCTAATAAAGTCCAGGGAAAAAGCAACATTTGATTTCAAGAGGTACAGCTCAGTCTTTGAAGAAATGCTTTATGAAGTTTGCTTAACTTTATTTTTTATCCAAGATAGTATAAAGCCGACTACAAAAATTTCATGTCTACTAAAAATCGCTCAAATGCTTCACATAAAACGTAATACCCTAGAAACACTTAGTAATTGCAGCCATCCCTCAAGGGCTCAACGCCTATACAGAGAGCACCAAATTTGTGAGATGAATGCACTAGATTTTATGTTGACGAACATAATTCCCTTTTGAATTTGGAGAGGATGTTATAAGTTCTTTGTACCTAACATTTGTAAAGATAAGAACAATAGAATAAAAATTGCCACATCCTGCCTTGACATGTCTACAACAGAACTATCAATCAATCTGAATTGATCAGGTGGAAAACAACAGAAAGTCTCAATAACTAAAATAGAACATTTTCTTCCCCAAAACTTCTTGTCCTCCTGTGTCCAGCTGAAAACAGAATATGTGTATAACAGTTATTAGAATCTCTGAGAACACAAGGATATTTCAAAAAGTTTGTGGAAAAACAGAATTAGAAGGTAATACAAATCTTTCCGTGAACATTTTAAGTACCCTCGTATATCTTTTCATCGATTTATACAAAGCTTACCTAGGAAAACACTTTTGAGTCTCTAGAATTAGTTTAATAAATGACTTTTCCCCTAGGTCTCAGTGACTCTCACATGAATGAAATCCCTGAAATTTAAAATTTTATTAAAGAAAAAGTGTTTTTTAGAGTTTAAACTTTTATTTGGGAAACGATCTCATTGCAGAACCAGAGATTTAGGTAATCTAAAACTTTAGTTTAACTTTAGGTGGGACAAGATAAGCTGTTGGTGGGATTTGAGCCTTCCCCTCCCTCTGCACTTTAGGTTTGGGTACAACCAGTGAAACCCGGGGCAAGAGCCGCAGGGGCTCAAGAGCCTAGATTAAATCTTAGGTCCATCAATTCATAGCTATTTGGTGTGGATAAGTCACAACCTCTGTGTGCCTTGGTCTCCTCATATATAAAATGTGGACAATAATGGCATTCGCCTCTATTTTGTTCCTCCGAGAACAAAATAATGCAATGCTTGTAAAGCAGTTAGTTTCATACCTGACCCAGATGATCAGTAGGCCAAATATGGCCCACAAACATCTTTTACTTGACCTTTCCTGATTTTTAAGAAATTGACTTGGTTGCCTACTTAAAAACCAGGAAAGTTCTTACAAAAGGTGAGATTTCTGGCTTCTTGAAAAAGCAAAAGGTCAGGTAGCAGATACAGTTGGTGCCCATCCACCTCCCACTGCCCTCCCTGCAGCTTGGAGGGGCAGTTCCCCTATTAACCAAAAGTTCTCTACTTCAAGCAGTCTCCTGCCTACAGTGAGAAGCACGATTCTGGGGCGTGCTGTAAGCAGTCTCTCAGGGAGTTCTCAGTAGTGACTGAGCTCAATTGCCCACACTCATTACTCACTTTTTATTGATTTTCATCCCTTCTTGGTTTCACTTCCTCTCACCCTCATCATGCTTCCTAGGACCAGCTCTCAAATAAACTGCCCGTACCCAAATTCTAATCTCAGGATCTCCTTTTGAACAGATCATTACCTCCTCCCTTGGGTCAGCAATGCCTGGAGCTAAGTATATGCAGCTCTCCAACGCCCCACAGACCCCACCACTCCTACCACATCTGCATGCGTTCTTTCCCACAGCCCACTGTGTCCATACAAATTACCTGCCTGCCCTGTGGGCTTCTGGGTGTGTGATCTAAGAGCCAGACCAACCTCCGTAATTTTACAAAAGAAGCCACTGAGCACAAACAGGAGCAAAGACTTGCCCAATTAGATAGAAGTTCAACCTAGGCTAGAACACAAAATTCGTGACTCCTAGTCCAGGGCACTAGAATGCCTGATTTCCCCAGAGGTAGACGGTGGTTGTTGCAGGATTTCCTTAGGCTGATGCTGCCACCTATTTTCTTGTCTTTATACACTCCATTGTTCTCCTCGTATTTGCATTTCAACTAGATGAGGCTTGAGATTCCCTTCCAGAGAGTATTAGCTAGTTGAGACACAAGCAGGAAGGAGGTCTCTATTTAGCCCACACGGACACCTCCCACTCCTCCCACTCCTTGAAGGGATTCTGCTGATTAGAAGCAGAAGAGAAAGATCAGCTGGCCAGCTCAGAGATAGTAAGAGAACAGGATGAAGCTCTGGAAACTTGGGGGAGAAGAAAGGAAAGAAAATGGATAGAAATTCTTTGCAATGAGATTAGAAGACCTAATCTGATTTTTCCCCTTATCTCAAAAATCTATCTATAATTGAAAAGTGTGGATAAAATCAATCCTGACATATTTTAAACTGGGAAATTTGAGTCAGAAAATTTAGGCTGGGTCCCAGTTTCACTGCCTAAACTGCTGTGCAACCTTCGGCAAGTGGCTTAAAATCCCTGGGACTTTGTTTCCTCGTCTCACAAGTGGGTATAACAATAATCCCTGCTCTACATGTCTCAATGCATTGTTGTTAAGACAAAATGAAATCATGTTTATAGTAGTTACCATATGTGGAGTACTTACCATATCCCAGACACAATGCTAGGAGCTTTGCATATATTTTCTCATTTAATTCTCACAATTTTGGGATTAGTAGCTATTAACCCAGTTTTTCAGGTAAAGAAACTGAAGCTAGAGGGGCTTAGACATGCACCTACAGTCACACAGCTTGAAGTTTTATACTTGAAATTCAAACACAAGCTGTTCAACTTCAACACCCATGCCCAAATCTCTATGCTACTCTGCAAAAAATAAAATAAAAATAAAAAATAAATTAAAAAAGCACTTTGTAATAAGTACTAACATTATAAATCTCATATTTGAAGCATTATCTAATTCATTTGTTTTTCCCAGAAAGACAAAATAGACAGGTATATAAAGGAATATACAAAGGAAGGATCCTCTAATTCATTTCTTATTCCCCAAAAGACAAAACAGACAGGTATATAAAGGAGCCTTAATAATAAAACTGATATTGGCTTCATAGCACCATGAATTCTTGGCCACTATCATAGCTTTATTGGTGATACACCACTATTTTTTTTTTTTTTTTTTTTTTTTTGTCTTTTTCCATGTCCGCCAACGGGTCGCAACCCTCAGTGTTGCCCCCC